>NC_092766.1:46594480-46674798 GCF_047496795.1 Chiloscyllium punctatum | reverse complement strand
GAGAGAAGCGTTTGGTCATCCTAATGTTTCTTTTTAGTTTGCATTTTTTTTTATTATTTCATTATCAGTTCATTTGTCCTCAAATGTCTCTGAATCCATGGCTTACAACTATATCTGACAATTTCCTGGGCTGCTTCCTTTGATCTAATGCAATCTTTAATTAATTTGTTCACTATTGTTAAGTCACCTTACCCCTTTGCTATTTGAGCTGTGGACAAGAGTATATTGTACTTTTTAAGGTGTTTATTTAAACAACAACCATTCCCTGTCTTCCAGTAAATCATTTTCATGTACTTCTCCAATTCACTGAAGCTAATTTTAGCCGCATACTCAGGTTTATAACCACAGTTTCAAAAATAACTGGTTTGCTTTCAGACGTTATATAAAATTCCATGTATTATAAATACTATTCCCGAAACCTCCTTTTCAGCAGGGTTTTCAATTTGCTCTTCTGATAACATAATATCATCTTCAAAACTGCCTCACCTCGACCTCAGTACTCAACATACTGTTAAAGGAGACCATCTCAAATACCCTAATGAAATCCATTTTCCCAGCATTATTATTCACGTGGGTTACCACCGTTTAGATGTACCTTGAAACTGTTCAATATTACTGTAGTACCCACAAACCTGGATATCTAATTTCCTGTTTTATATCATACCTAACTTTTGTATTCCAACTTTCACTTTGACATATGACTTCCATCAATCTTTTCTTCTCCTTGTTGTTTCTAAGCTTCGCCTTATTAGATTCTGTGGAATCTGAGCTATGTGGCCTCTTGGAAGATTAATGGTAGATTCAGGTGAGATATTTGGTGAAGCCTATTTGGACGTTGAGATAATCTCGTCACGTCATTCATTCTTCTCAAGTGTTATTATGACATTTTCACCAGATCTCCCGTTATGCTGGTGGGGTAGAGAAGGACAATGATCTTTCAACGATGTTATGCATTCCCCCAGACAGCTGAACGTGCTCTAACCTGGCTGGGAACCTTACAGCAGACTGGGAAAGTGTTGCTGATGCTGTACAGGATCATAATCAGATCACATCTAGAGTGGTGTCCACAGATTTAGTCTCCTCACTGAAGAAAGGATATTGCGATATTGGAAGCAGATCAGAAATGGTTCCTTCAACTAATTCCTGCAATGATGCGGTTAACTTACAAGGAAAGGATTATTAGGTTGATCCAATACTCATGAGAGTTTACAAGAATGAAAAGTGACCTTATTTTTACATAGAACACCGGAAAGAGTAAGCAACAGAAGCCAATTACACAGCCAATTCCATTTCTCCAGCCTGTAACACAGGAACAGCAGAAAGGTATTCAGAACTTCGACCCCATTAACCAGAACAGGACAAGGTTATTCAGCCCCTGAATCCTGATATACAGTTACAGGAGGAGGCCAATCAGCCCTTCGAGTCTATAACACTGCACGCAGAGTAGGCCATGAGGCACCAGTATCCTGTTATGCAGCAACAGGATCAGTCCATTCAGCCTCCTCAATTCGCTAACACAGGAACGGGAAGAGATGGGTACACTAGAATAACAGGAGGCCATTCAGCACGAGAATTAAAGAAGGAGATAACATCATTTGAGACTTGTTACGGACAGGTGGAGGTAATTCACCCATGTGTCTGTTGTATGGGAACAGGAGGAGACTAATCACTCCTTCAATCCCCTTTCAGGGATGCAGGAGGTAATTGTTCAGTATCTCGAGCCTGTTGTGAAGGAATATGAAGAGACCTTTCAGCCCCTCAAAATGTTGCACAGCAACAGGAAAATAACACAATCCCTCAGGCTTCTGACGTATTATCAGGAAGAGGAGAAGCAGATTTTGAATCTGTAAATCAGGACATTCCGTCCACTGAGACTATAATGTAGGAACACCATGGGGACATTCAGCCCGTTGAGCATACAAACCAGGAACTGAGTGAATCCATTCAGACACTCATGTCTATTACACAGCAATTGGAGCAGATCTTTTAAAGATTTGTACCTGTTTCAGAGGAACACGGGAAAGGGAACGTAGAGTGTATAGAAAAGTTAGGAATTAGGATAATCATCTTCACTTGTAAATAAAAGGTTGTGAGCAAACTGTTGGGAATTAAGGGAAATTGTGAGACTCCATTATTAATTAATTAACAACAGCGGATTTGCAAAGTAAAACCAGAATACATCAGAATCAACATTTTTTAAGCATTTGTTTGCTAGAATTCTTTAAAGATGTGACATGCAAAGTTAGACAATAGGTATCCTGGAGGAGTAAAATACCTGGACTTTGAAAAGGCATTGATTAAACGCTGCACAAAATATTAAGCTGTGAAATAAGAGGACATGGGTTTGGGAGGAAGGTATTCGCCTGGATAGAGGGCTGGTGAGCCAACAAAATGCAGAGAGATAGAATGGTTGTTTCGTTAGTGGTTGGCAACTTTTGGTGTTGCATAGAGTTCACACCGCATGACCTGCCAATTTACCATCCACAACCACATTTTCAGCTGACAGTAAAACAAGTGGAAAAGTAGGTTGTTGTAATGAAGATGTAGAACATTTACAAATGGGCATGAACAGTTTCGATGAATGTGCCAACATCTGGAAGCAAAATCTTAACGAGGATATTCCCCAGAGGAATCCAACATGTTATGGAAATGGACAGGAACTTCAGAGTACTTACTTGCAGAGGCATCTGGGTGTCCTTGAGCAGACTCAATGCAGGTACAGCAGGGAATGGGAAAAGCAAGTGCATTTTCAGCATTAACTTATAAAAGTATAGAGTATAAATAGAGGGAAGAATTACTGAAACTCTTCAAGGTATTAGGGAGACTGTAGCTGACATACTGTGTTCAGGTTTGTTGTCCTGACTGCAGGAGTGACGTTATTCCAACAAAGGCAGTTCAGAACAAGTTCATTAGGTTGATTCCAGAGATGAATTTGCCTTTTGAAGCAAGTTCGAGCAGTTCATGCCGACGCACTCTAGGTTTGGAAGAATGAGAGGAGACCTCATTGAGGCCTGAAGGAGGTTAAAGGTGATTGACAATGTCGGTGTGGAGTGGACATTTCCTCATCTGGGGCAAACTAGAACAAGAGATCATAGTTTTAGGATTAGGCTGAGCAGATTTAAAACAGGGGTGAGGAGAACTTACTTCTCTCAATGGGTTGTGAATCTGTGGAGCTCACTGTCGTAGTGTGCAGGGGATGATGGGACATTGAATAAATGAAGGGATATGGAGAGCAGGGAGGGGAATGGAACTGACCCGGCGATGACATCAGTCATGATTGTATTCAATGGTGGAACAGGCTTGAGAGGCTGGATAGTTGCTCTTTCTTATTCAGCCCTTCGACTGTGCTCCACAGGAACGGGGAGGACTGGTTATCAAACAGGAAGCAGGTCCTCTCGATAAATCAGTCTTAATCAGTTTGAGAGAACGTAACCAGTGGAATCGCACAGTAACCAGTGCTGGGTCCTCAACTGTTTACAATCGATATCAGTGATCAGGACGGTAGAACAGATGTACTGCTACTAAGTTTAGTGATGACACTCAGGTAAGCAAGACATTAAATTATCAAGAGAATGAGGAGAATCTGCAAATTGATATGGACAGGTAAAGTCAATGAATAATACTTTCCCAAGTGGATTATAACGGAATGTGTAAGCTGCCAGCTTTTTCAGGAAGAATGGAAGGCAGTATGTTACTGAAATGGAGAAGGATTACTCAGCATAGAGATACAGTGTGTTCTGGATGGATTACTCTAACCCATTCAGACATGGGAAGTGTTGCTCCATCTCCCTGATGGTCTGCTCCCTGATATTGCCAATGGTCCTATTGCTCTCAGTACACACGGGATATTTTGATGTGGTTAGTTGGCGGTGCGGAGTGGTGAGGGTGAGGATGTTTTGAGCCGTGCATGAAGGACCGAGAGACTATCCTTTCTTTCCGAATGGAGATCCAAAGACGATGGGAATGGCCGACTGCTTCTGAATGAATATGCAGTGGCATCTGCCAGGACAGTGAGTAGACACCAACAGGACGCCCTGTGCATGGGCACACTGTAACGTTAATGGAGTGAGAGTTTCTTCACTTCCTCTCGATCCCTCATTATCATGGGGATCCCACAGAGCCATTTACATCATCGGGAATCCTGCTATACTGAGAAATCATGGATACACCTGGCAGCTCTCTGCTCAGAGAGAAAACATTTACCTCATCCACAATATATATCCTCCGTCAACAAATGGTGGCATTGATGTTGAGATTAGATTACTTACAGTGTGGAAACAGACCCTTTCACCCAACAAGTCCACACCAACCCGACAAAGAGCAACACACCAAGACCCAGTCCCCTACATTTACCCCTTCACCTAACACTATGGGCAATTTAGAACCGAGATAGAATATAGAAATAGAACAGTACAGCACAGAACAGGCCGTTCAGCCCACGATATTGTGCCGACCATTGATCCTCATGTATGCACCCTCAAATTTCTGCGACCATATACATGTCCAGCAGTCTCTTAAATGTCCCCAATGACCTTCCCTCCACAACCGCTGCTGGCAACGCATTCCATGCTCTCACAACTCTCTGTGTAAAGAACCCGCCTGACATCCCCTCTATACTTTCCTCCAACCAGCTTAAAACTATGACCCCTCGCGTTAGTCATTTCTGCCCCGAGAAATAGTTTCTGGCTATCGACTCTATCTATGCCTCTCATTATCTTGTATACCTCAATTAGGCCGTCTCTTCTCCAATGAAAAAAGTCCGAGCTCAGTCAACCTCTCCTTATAAGATAAGCCCTCCGGTCCAGGCAGCATCCTAGTAAACCTCCTCTGAACCCTCTCCAAAGCATCCATATCTTTCTTATACTAGGGCGACCAGAACTAGAATCAGTATTCCAAGTACATTCTAACCAAAGTTTTATAGAGCTGCAAAAAGATCTCACGACTCTTAAACTCAATACCCCTGTTTAATGAAAGCCAAAAGACCATATGATTTCTTAACAACCCTGTCCACTTGGGTGATCATTTTAAGGGATCTTTGTACCTGCACCCCAAGATCCGTCTGTTCCTCCACACTGCCAAGAATCCTATCCTTAATCCTGTACTCAGCTTTCAAATTGGACCTTCCAAAATGCATCACCTCACATTTATCCAGATTGAACTCCATCTGCCACCTCTCAGCCCATCTCTGCATCCTGTCAATGTCCCGCTGCAGCCTACAACAGTCCTCTATACTATCAACGACACCTCGAACCTTTGTGTCATCTGCAAACTTGCTGACCCATCCTTCAATCCCCTCATCCAAGTCATTAATAAAAATTACAAAGAATGGAGGCCCAAGGACAGATATATGCAGTTTAGGCGAAATGGCATTGCTAAATTGCCCGGAACGTTCAGTGATATGTAGGTTATTTGCACTAGTCAGGGGTAAATATGGAGTAATAGGGGAGGGGAATGCGTCTGGGTAATTTACTCTTCGGAGGGTTAGTATGAACTTGTTTGGCCAAATGGCCGGCATCCACTCTGTAGGGATTCTAAACCTGAACCCAATTTGTAATTATCGATTTTGAACTGGGCAATTGTTCCCACTTTGCTATGGAACAGACCAGACTGCCTTCACATGCTTTAAGATGGTAGCCTGGACACCAACCTTGTCTTAGGTTAGATTTCCAACAGTATGGAAACAGGCCATACAGCCCAACAAGTCCACAATGACCCACCGGAGACATAACCACCAGCCCCTCTCCCCTACCCCATATTTACCCCTGACGAATGCACCTAACACTATGGGCAATTTAGCATGACCAATTCACCTGACCTAAACATCGTTGGATTGTGGGAGGAAACCACAGAACCCAGAGGAAACCCACGCAGATACAGAGAGAATGTGCAAACTCCACACAGTCATCAGTGGGAATTGTACCTGGGTCCCTGGTGCTGTTGCCCCACTACCTTTTAGTAAAGTTAGATGTGAAATGGGTACTCCAGATGTGATGCGGCTGGTCAAAACACTCAACCTTAACCAAAACACAATTTATTTAAACACCATAATAAAAATACATACAAAAAGAAGAGATGTTTAGAATAACATAACTATTGGAAATCTTAACAGTGTATTAGATACAGCACTTTCCAATAATGAAGAGTTCCAATGTAAGAATTCCATAAACTTGTCTCTTGGCAAAAAGACACATCCAATCTAGGACGAAACAGCATCAAGACAGATTTCAGAGAGGATACAGCTAGGGATCATTTGCTGAAGCATCCAACCCTTCTCCCACCCCAGGCACCTGGTGATTGTTACAGCTGAGCAAACCTGGAAAGTCTGGTCTGTGAAAGCTGGCCATTGTTTTTTAGATTAGATTACTTACAGTGTGGAAACAGGCCCTTCGGCCCAACAAGTCCACACCGCCCCACCGAAGCGCAACCCACCCATACCCCTACATTTACCCCTTACCTAACACTACGGGTAATTTAACATGGCCAATTCACCTGACCTGCACATCTTTGGACTGTGGGAGGAAACCGGAGCACCCGGAGGAAACCCACGCAGACACGGGGAGAATGTGCAAACTCCACACAGTCAGTCGCCTGAGGCAGGAATTGAACCCAGGTCTCTGGCGCTGTGAGGCAGCAGTGCCCTATCACTATTTATTTTAAAAAAACACCCTAAAAGCCTCCTAAGTTATTTACTTCAGCCGTTTGCAGTAGGAAGTTCGGCCTTTAAGATCTCTCTTTAAAGAAAATGAGAAAATAAACTTTTTTTTAAAGTGAGAGCATTGTCACAGATGTTAGACACCTGGTCTTTTACAATAATACTCAATGGGATTCCTCATGTTACTGACCACACAATCAGCTCAAAGGGGCAGATACAGAGGTCAGATGTTCAGTGGGCAGGCACAGAGCATCTTTCAAAGACATGAGTCAAGGTTGCTGACACCCCGATCCAACATGGAGCACCACATGGGACACACGGAGAAATGAACAACCGATGGATACACACACACCTTTCCAATATGGAACACCACATGGGACACACGGAGAAATGAACAACCGACGGATACACACACACACACACACACACACACAAAAACACACACACACACACACACACACACACACACACACACACACACACACACACCTTTCCAATATGGAACACCACATGGAAGTGAATAACAGGCTGACACACACTACCTACCTCTTTCCCACCTCCCACCCCCCCACCCCCCATCCGTGTAACACCACATGGCACACACTGGGAAGTGAACAACAGCCTGACACACACCATTTCATTGCTTCTGAGCTTCACAATGCCAGCACTCAACACACTAGAGAGTCAAAGCCCAAGGTTATGGAAAGTTACAGGGGGATAGAGAGATTCACATTAAAGACAGAAACAGACAATTAACTAACTGAGACCATGTTCTGGAAATATGGAGAAAAAGACTGGGGAGTGGGACAAACTGGAGAATTGATCACCTAGAGAGCAAAATTACAAGAACGAGATCATTGAATAAAGGTATTTTCGGATCAGCTGAAATGGATTGTTTCATCAAATTCTGAATCGGTATAACGGAACACTTCAAACAACATACGCTGTGACAAGATGACAGGCCAACATGGAGAGCTGTGCAGACTGTGCGAGTGCATTGCTCAGTAGACTGGATTATCTGTCCAGCATGAGGAGTATTGAAAACTGTACTTAAAGGAAACCAGGTTAAATATGAAAAATTGGCAGGGATTTGGATAATCCACACAGAGGAACTGAGGGAAGTTTCATGGACAGATCAGTTAAAGTACTTGAGAATAGTAAAATAAAGGCATTGCCAGACACAACAGCGATATAGATCATCGTGCACAAGAATGTCAGATGGATGGAAATTTGATCTGAGTTCGAATCAGATTTCTGCAGGTTTCAAACCGAGAGTATCAGCAGCAGATTGTTGTTATCATTAAGTCTGTGTTACACAGCTCAAGGTTTAAACAGCAGATGGGTTATGCCAGTGAAGTATATTCTGGAACAGTGAATAGTTAAAGTTAATAATGGTCAGGAATCAGCTCATGGCTAAAGGGATGACCAATGTTGTGATTCGTCTGGTTAAAACACCACCTGCAGGTTCCCCTCCAAGCCACTCACTACCCTGACTTGGAAATATACCGTTGTTTCTTCACAGTCGTTGGGTCAAAATCCTGGAATTCCCTCCCTACCAGCATTATGGGTCAACCGACAGCAAGTGAACTGCAGCGATTCAAGAAGGCAGCTCACCACTACCTTCTCAAGGGCAAATAGAGGGAGGCTATCAATGCTGGCCAGCCAGCGACACCCAAGTCCAAGAAATGAATGAATAAAAATATTGGCCAGGGGTGAGATGGAGTCCCAGGAAGGAAACTGAGTTAGTAAACATAATAGACGACAATGACCTCCACGCTCCCAATATTTAAATAAAAAGGACAATGAGACAATGGTTCACATCTGAAACTGAGTAGGTCAACATAGAGACCCATGAGTAACACTGCCAGAAGCAAGGAGCGAGACAGTAATTGAACAAGTTCACTGATGCAGTTAGACATGATCTGCTGAATGGATATCTGGATTCAGAGTCTCAACATGAACAATAATCGTGGCAAGAAGTGAAGACTATATGAAAGAACAGTAATGCAGTCGTAATTAGTTTAAAGGAAAACATATCTGGACAGTGAGACTTACCAGGAACACCAACGATAGACAGGAGAGGATAATAAAAATATTGAATAATGCGAAGAGCACAATAAATCTGCAAATTCAATGACAACCAATAATAATTTGTAGAAAGATACCAAACATAAAAGGATAAACTCCTGTCCATTGTTGTAACGTTCCAGTCCAAAGTTCTCAGATTCGGATCCATTGTTGGAACATTCCAGTATAATGTTCTCAGATTCTGATCCATTGTTGTAACATTCAAATCTGACGTCCTCAGATAATGATCTCTCCTCCCCCTTCTCTCTGGAGCTGCTGATCCCTGTTAGTGCTGTCAGTGATGTTTCCACTCATACTATGGCATAACACATTGAACGGAGCCCATTGGTCATTAAAAGATGGAAACTCTCCACTGGGATAATTACAAAACACGGTGACTGCCATTAATCAAAGTCACTAAACAAACAAGTTCAGTTAACCCTTTCCTTACATAACATTTCACATCACAATAAAAGGGAATATTTACTCAATCTGAATGGAATGGATGAGGGTTACTGATGAATGGCCTATAAATCTTGCAATTTATAAAAACTTTTTCATTGTATGTGGGAGTATTGTCAGCGCACTGCGGGGCAGTATATGTCCCGCTCTGTTTATAAAGGAGAAAGGGAAAGGAGAATATTAACAGAAAAGCTAATAAGATGTCTGGTGGGGAAATTACGGGATGCATTAACTCAAGCGACAAAATTAGGATTGCAGATACTGGAGATCAGAGTCGTGAACGTGGTGCTGGGAAAGCACAGGCTGTCAAGCAGCATTGGAGGAGCATCGGCATTTCTTGTGTAAGCTTTTCATCAGGAATGCTGTTTGCGGCCCAAGGGTACTGAGAGATAAATGGGAAGGGGATGGTGCTAGGGGAAGGTAGCTGAGAATGTGATAGGGCGATGAAGTTGGTGTTGGAGGTAAAATGTCGGAGAGGAAGGTGGAGTGGATGGGGAGAACGAATATGTATAGGTAAGACAGGTCATGGGTGCTGGATTGGTAGGGTAGATCTGGGATAAGGTGGGGGGAGGGGAAATGAGGAAACTGGTGAAATCCACATTGACCCCATGTGGTCGCAGGGTCCCAAGGCAGAAGATCAGTATTTCTTCCACCAGGCATTGATGGTTAAGGTTCGGTGGTGGAGGATGCCCAGGACCTGAATGTCTATGGCGGAATGGGAGGGGGAGTTAAAGTGTTCAGCCACGGGGTGGTGAGGTTTGTTGGTGCCGTTGTCCCAGAGATATTCCCTGAAGTGTTCCACACGTTGGCATTCTATCTCCCCAATGTTGAGGAGACGACAGGAGCAATGGATACTGTAGCTGACTTGTGTAAGTGCAGGTAAAACTCTGAAGGATGTGCAAGGATCCTTTGGGGTCTCGGACAAAGGTTAGGGTCCTGGTTTTCCAATTCATGCGGTGGCAGTGGAAGGTGCCAGGAGTGAATGCTGTGTTGGTGGGTGGTGTGGACCTGACAAAGGAGTCACGATGGGAATGTTCTTTATGGAAAGCAGATCAGGGTGGGAAGGGGGGAATATATCCATGGTAGTGGGGTCTGTTTGTAGGTGGCGCACACGGGGGAGGATAATGCGTTGTATCTAGAGGTTTGGTGGGATGGAAGGTAAGGAACGGGGTGTTCTTTTCCTGTTGAGTTTGGAGGGGTGGGATTCGAAGGCGGAGGTGTGGGAAGTGGATGAGATGCAGCGGATGGCATTGTCGACCATGCGGGAGGGTAAATTGCTGTCTTTGAAGAAGGAGGCCATCTGGGATATATACTGGGTTCAAAGAGTGGTGCAGGAAAAACACAGCGGATCAGGCAGCATTCGAGGAGCTGGAAACTTCGACATTTTCACACTCTCGACTCTAATCTCTCACATCTCCAATGCTCACTTTCGCTAGTTTTAGTCACTTCTGTAATACTGCCTTTAATGCTGTTCACACTGCTCCAGGAAAGATGTTGTTAAACTTGAAAGCATGCAGAAACGATTTCCAAGTATATTGACAGAGTTGTGCAGGGTGGTGGTGGCGAGTGATGGAGAGTATGAATGGGCTGGGACGATGTTCCCTGGAGCGTTGGTTCTCAGGAGTGACCTTACTTAGGTTCATTGCGGTGAATTCCGATGCTCCAGGATGAGCAAGGCCAAAGGCCAGGGAAATAGACAGAATAGTTATTCACATTGAAACTGGACAATTACTCACGGGACAACATGTTGCTGAACCTCTGGAGTTAGACTGAAGAATGGGACTGGCTGGGGGAGTCAGAATTTGGAGGGTCCAATCACATGATTGCGAACAAAAATAAAGGCACTGCCATATCAACTGAAAGGATCCATTATATCACATTCTCAATCCACCTCACAGAACCAGACCAGGAATTATAAACCCAGAGGAGATATCAGTTCAGCATGGAGCACTGCCCAGACCCGGCTAGTGTACTGCTGAACAACACCCTGCAATCAGTCCAGAGCGGAACACTGTGCACATAATAGCAATGCATTGATCTATAAACCCAGATAAGCTATGTGACCAGGGTGTGGAATTGTGTCCATCACCCTAGTACATTGCTCAGTAACACTGTGTGAGATGACTGCCCAGTGAGGGGAAACGTGCAGCCCATGCTGGAAGTGACAGGATGTGCAGCTCCCATCCAATTACAGCTCCATATCTCCCTTGTGCCATGACAAGGGGGTGCTGTGGGTGTGAATATCACTGCCAGAGAGAGATGGCGGGGAAATCAGTTAAAGTATTAACAAATGGGAGGGGTTTGTGGAATAGACAGAGTGAGCGAGATTGAGAGACAGTGTCATGGAAGGATGTGTGCATGGTTCCAGAATGCTGAATTG
Source organism: Chiloscyllium punctatum (assembly GCF_047496795.1). Taxonomy (NCBI): domain Eukaryota; kingdom Metazoa; phylum Chordata; class Chondrichthyes; order Orectolobiformes; family Hemiscylliidae; genus Chiloscyllium; species Chiloscyllium punctatum. Next base: position 46,663,237 of record NC_092766.1, on the reverse strand, counting down.
AAGAAATTTCTACCGTATCTTGCACCATGAGCAAATGATCCCAGGAATGATGGGTGAACAGGATATTGGTGTGAGCATGGTTTGAGCTCCCCACCCAGCTCAGTGCAATATCTGCAATCTGAAGAAATGTCCAGCAATAAAGAACAAGCATCAATAACCTTCCCCGTTCTATCAGGAGCAACACAAATTCCCAGCTCGGCGAACAGAACCACAACAATCAGGATAAGGCTCACCATATTCTCTCTGCTCCCGCAACCCCACTGTATATCTGTTATAGCACTTACCCCCAATCAAGGCTCATGCTCCACCACCCTCACTACCGCATGCAGTCTCTCTCTCTCTTTCTCTCTCTCTCGCTCCATGTTAACTCCCACACAAATAACACTGCATGGATACAACACTGTGGACCGACTACTTCTGGACACCACCACACCTGCACCAGACTAACCACTCCCACCCTCCCTCCCTCCCTTGCTCCCATTCCAGGAGAAACAGCCTGGAATAGGACAGAAAGGGCCAAGCTGGGTGGTGGAGTTCCCGATATCCGTTCCCTCACTCCCCCCGCCTTGTGGACAGGACCCTGGTATGAGCCGGAGAGGACCGGGACACCTCGTGTGGAGACTCTGAAACATCCACGTCCCACCGACCAAGTAAACAGCAATGTTCAGTGAAAGGAAATTCTCACTTTAAAGCCACTGTCAGTTCTGTTTCCTGGGCACAACTTAGAAGCCGTGGCCCTGATGCCATCTCTCTTTTGTGTCGAGCTGGTACAAATGGAATCCCCATGGTCTCAGTGGGCAGGAGGGTGTGTGCAAAACACATCGTCACCACCACCTCCCAGGAAGGGAGCACGGAGGCTCCCTCCTACACATCCTTCTGTAAACAGCTCAGATATTGAAACTGATCTGTGATATTTACTGCTCTCCCCACTTGTACTGACATATTCAATAAGATGTGCACATATACACCCTCTGCTCGTACACCCCTTTATAATGGTCCAGAATTTTTTATATTGACTTTCCGAGTTAATCCTACCAAGGTGCATCATCTCACACTGATCTGCATTGATCCTGATCTGCCATAAACCTGACAACTACACCAATATGTCACTGTCCTGTTAGAGTTCCACACTGTCCTCCACACACTTTATAATTCTTCCAGGTTTGGTATCTGAGAACATTGAAATTGTCATACAGTCACACTCCACACAGAAGTACTGACTCACTCACTACTATTGTGAGCAAGTACAATATTAACACACTCCCTAAGGACAGACTTAAATATTGTCACACACCAGAGTGAATAATTGAAATATTGACAAGGTCACCGTGGAGCAAGAGAAATACTGACAGACACTCCAAGTCTGTATTAGATTTTGTGTATTAGTGAGTGTCTCTACGTCTCGGTATTAGTGTGTGTCTATCTGTGTGTATCAGTGTGAGGCGAGTCTGCAGTCTCTATGGTGCTGAAAGTGACGTAGTAGCCCCGAAACAAGATCCTTTCATTTCTGTCCACAGAAGCTGTCAGACCGGCTGAGCTTTCTGTTGCTGTCAGTCTCTGCTGGCCTCTCCACACCACTGAACAGGTGGGAATGGAGGGTGAAAATCCTCAAGGATCCAGTTTGGAAGCGACAGAGGGAGGGCAGCTGCTCACAGCACCATCAACACACACACAGACAGACAGACACACGCATACACATACACAGACACAGACACACACACCGACACACAAACTCACACACGCACACACAGATACACAGTCCCACACACACAGAAAACACAAACACGCACACAAACACACACACACAAACGCACAGACACGGACACACAAACACAAACAGTCTCATACATACAAACGCAGACACACCCACCCACACACACTGATGCACACACACTCAGAAACAGGCACACACAGATGTAGACATACACACGCGGTCAAACACAGATACATATACAGATGCATACACACTCACAGAAACAGACACAAACGCATCCACACATACAGCAGCACACAGACACACACACACACACACATACTGACAGAAATCCCACTCCCCGAAAGACACACCCACACACACCCAGATGCAGAGAGATACACAGACGCACAAACAGACATACAGAGATGTACACACACTGACCGACACACATACACGCATGCTCGCACACACAACACACACAGCCAGATTTCACCAGTTTCCTCACTCCCACCCCCCCGCCCCCCTTATTCCAGTTCCAAACTTTCAACTCTGTACCTCCCTCTTGAACTGTACTACCTGTCCATTTTCCTGCCCACCTATCCACTCCACCCTCCGGTCCAACTGATCACCTTCACCCCATCTTCATTTAACAATCGCCTTCCCAGCTCCGTTCCCCCCCAGCACCACTCCCTCACATTTATCCCTCAGCCCCCTTGGCCAACAAACCTCATTCCTAATTAAGGGATTTTGCGCTATATTTCAACTCTCCTGCTCCTTGGATTCTGCCTGAATGGTTGCAGTTTTTCAGCACCACATTGGTTCAATACAGACACACACAGGCGCAGAAACACACACACAGACAGACACACTCACACATGGACAGACAGAAAGACAAACACACATACCAACACATGCACAAACGCACAGACTTCCCACCTACGAAGACATTCACCCTCCCCCTCCACATACACAGATACCCACACTCCCTTTGTAAACATACAAAGAATAAAGACAATTTACAGCCCAGGAACAGTCCCTTCGGCCCTTCAAACCCGAGCTGATCCAAATGTACTGTCCAAACCTGTCAGTCAATTCCTAAGCATTAGTATCCCTGTGCTCCCCACCAAATCATGCATCTGTCCAGACGCATCTTAACTGAATCTACCGTGCCTGCCTCTCCCACCTCTGCTGGCAATGCGTTCCACATGCCCACCACCCTCTGTGTGAAGTACTTGCCGGGTGTATCCCACTTAAACTTTCCACCTCTCATATTGAAAGTGTGATCTCTGTTTATTGAATCCCTTCACCCTGGAAAAAAAGCTTGTCTCTATCCAGCCTGTCTATACCCTTGACGATTTTGTAAACATCAATCAGATCCCCCCTCACTCTTCTTTTTTCTAGTGAAAATAAGACTATCCTACTCAAACTCTCTTCATAGCTAACACCTCCCGCCAGGCAGCACCCTTGTAAACCTTATCTGCGCCCTCTCTAAAGCGCCCACATCCTTTTGGTAATGTGGCGACCAGAACTGTACACAATATTCTAAATGCGGCCGAACCAATGTTTGTACAATTTTAACATGACTTGCCAGCTCTTATACTCAAGATCCGGTCCAATGAAGGCAAGCATACTATATGCTTTCTTGACCACTCTATCCGCCTATGCAGCAACCTTCAGGGTACAATGGACCTGCACTCCCAGATCTCTCTGCCCATCAACCTTTCCCATGGCTCTTCCATTCATTGTATAATTTGCTCTAGAACTAGACTTTCCTAAATGCATCATCTCACATTTATCTGGATTAAACTTTATCTGCCACTTTTCCGCCCAACTCACCAGTCTATCTATATCCTCCTGTATTCTCTGACAATCCCTTATTCTTTCTTCTACTCCACCAATCTCTGTGTCATCTGCAAACATAGAACATAGAACATAGAACAATACAGCACAGAACAGGCCCTTCGGCCCACGATGTTGTGCCGAACTTCTATCCTAGATTAAGCACCCATCCATGTACCTATCCAAATGCCGCTTAAAGGTCGCCAATGAATCTGACTCTACCACTCCCACGGGCAGCGCATTCCATGCCCCCACCACTCTCTGGGTGAAGAACCCACCCCTGACATCTCCCCTATACCTTCCACCCTTCACCTTAAATTTATGTCCCCTTGTAACACTCTGTTGTACCCGGGGAAAAAGTTTCTGACTGTCTGTGGGGATTTGTCCACCTTAATAGCCTCAAACTTGCTGATCATACCAATGGTGCCCTCTTCTAGATCATTTATGTATATTACAAACAACAGGGTCCCAGCACTGACCCCATGTGGAACACTGCTGGTCACCTTTCTCCATTTCAAGAAACTCACTTCAACTACTACTCTCTATCTCCTGTTGCTCAACCAGTTCTTTATCCGCCTAGCTGCACACCATGTGACTTCACTTTCTCCATTGGTCTACAATAGGGAACTTTATCAAACGCCTTACTAAAGTCCATGTATATGTCATCAACAGCGCTTCCTTCATCTAACAACTTGGTTACTTACTCGAAGAAATCTATTAAGTTGGTAAGGCACGATGTCCCCCGCACAAACCTATGTTGCCTATCACTGATAAGCTCATTCTTTTCAAAATATAAATAGATCATATCTCTTAGTTTTCTCTACAGCACATTCCCCACCACTGACGTCAGGCTCACTGGTCTGTAGTTATGCAGAATATACCCACTACCCTTCTTATACAGGGGGACAACATGAGCTACCCTCCTGTCCTCTTACCTCGCCAGTATTTAAGGATGCCACAAAGATATCTTTCTGGGCCCCAGCTATTTCCTCTCTCGCCTCCCTCAACAACTTGGGACAGATCCCATCCGGTCCTGGGGATTTGTCCACCTTAATAGCCTCAAGCATACCCAACACATCTTCCCTCTTTTTGACAACGTGATCCAGACTAATCAAAAGTCTATGTCTAATCTCAAGATTCATCATGTTCCTCTCCTCAGTGAACACTCTCAGATTCGGCACACAGCCTTCCTTCGTTGTATTTTAGTGGACCAATCGTTTCGCTAGTTACCCACTTGTTTCTTATATAAGAATAAAACTCTTTGGGATTTTCCATAATTCTGCTGACTAAAGCTATTTCATTATCCCTTTGTGCCGCTTGATTCCTTGTTTAAGACTTGTCCTACTCTTCCAATATTCCTCCAGGACCCGTTCTGTTCTCAGCTTCCTAGATCTTATGTACGCTTCCCTTTTCCTCTTGGATCATCGTACAATTTCTGCTCTCATCCACAGTTCACAAATCTTGCCCTTCCTATCCTTTGCCTTCAACGGGACATGCCTATCCTATACTATCTTTAGCCTATCTTTGAAAGCCTCCCACATCTCAAATGTGGAATTCCCTTCAAATAGCTGCCCCCAATCCACATTTCCCAGTTCCTGCCGAATTTTGATATAATTGGCTTTGGTCCAGTTTAGTACCCTTCCCTGATAACCACTCTCTTCTTTATCTACAAGTATTCTAAAACTTACAGAATTGTGGTCACTGTTCCAAAAGAAATCCCCTACCGTCTACAAGTGGTAGACAAGAAATCTACCACTTGTCCTGGCTCGTTCCCAGTATCAGGTCCAATATAGCCCCTTCCCTCGTTGGACTATTGAAATACTGCTCTAGACAAGTCTACTGGACGTTTCGTGTAAATTGTACTCCATCCAGACCGCTAATTCTAAGTGTATCCCAGTCAACGTTGGGAAAATTAAAATCTCCCATCACCACTACCCTATTGCCTCTACATCTATTCATAATCTGGTTACCTGTTTGTTCTTCTTCCTCAAGCTCACTGTTGGGAGGTCTGTAATACAGTCCCAACAGTGTAACTGCACCCTTCTTATTTCTCAGCTCCACCCATAATGCCTTACTACCCAAGACCACCATAGTGTCCTCCTTTACCACAGCCGTGGTATCGTCCTTGACCAGCAATGCAACTCTACTTCCTCTTTTACTTTCCTCCCTGTGCTGTCTGAAGCGTCTATATCCTGGAACACTTAGTCGCCAATCATCATGCCCTTCCTTAAACCAAATCTCTGTGATGGTAATAATGTCATACTCCCAGGCACCAATCCTACCCCTAAGTTCATCTGTCTTACATACTATACTCCTTGCATTAAAGTAGATGCATTTCAGGCCACCAATTCTTTTGCACTCACCTGTTCTCTGCCTACTCTTCCCTTTATTAATCTAATCTTCATAATTCTTACAGTCTCCAGTCTCCACCTCGCTGCCTACTTGTTTTCTCTTCTGGTTCCCAGTCCCCTGCTGCATTAGTTTAAAAACTCCCCAACAGTAGGAGCAAAATCTCCCCCAAGGACATTGGTTCCAGTCTGGTTCAGATGTATACAGTCCCTTTTTTATAAATCCCACCTTTCCCAGAACTGGACTCAATGTCCAACAAATCTGAACCGCTCCCTCCTACACCATCTCTCAAGCCACGTGTTCATCCTGCCTATTTTTTCATTTCTACACTGGCTAGTACATGGCACTTGTAGCAATCCCAAGATCACAAGCTTTGAAGTTCTCCTCTTTAACTTCTCTCCTAGCTCCCTGAAATCTTCTTTCAGGAACTCATCTCGCTTTCTACTTATATTGTTGGTGCCTACATGCACCAAGGCAACGAGCTGTTTACCCTCCCCTTTTAGAATGCTCTGCAACCAATCGTTGACATCCCTGACCCGAGCGCCTGGAAGTCAACATACCATCTGGGAGTCCAGTTTTTGGCCACAGAATCTCCTATCTACTCCCCTCACAAAAGGATCCCCTGTGACGATGGCCCAACGAGTCTTTTTCCCGCCCTTCTGAATAGCAGTGCCGGCCATGGGTGCCATGATCCTGGCAACTGCTACCCTCCCCGTGAGCCATCTCCTCCAACAGTATCCAAAACGGTATACCTGTTTTGCAGGGAGATGACTGCAGGGGACACCTGCACTGCCTTCCTACATTTTTTCTGTCTTTTGGTCACCCATTCATTCTCTCCATCAACAACTCTAACTGCAGTGTGACCAGTTCACGAACCGTGCTATCCAGTCCCTCTTCAGCATCGCGGATGCTCCACAGTGAGTCCATCCACAGCTCCAGAGCCGTCATGCGGTCAAACAACAGCTGCAGCTGGACGCACTTGCTGCAAGTAGAAGAGTCAGGAATGTCAGACACGTTCCTAAGCTCCCACATCAAGCAAGAGGCACATGCAACGGGTCTGATGTCCCCAGCAGTTACTAGCTTAGCTTTATATGAACTAACTGAAACTAGACAATGCACTTAAATAAAGGAAAAGGGAAAGATAAGAAATAAAAGCCTTACCTTACAGCGTCATTTTCTTCTGGTTAGAAGAGGGGAGGGGGGCAGGAGAGAGATATAGCACATGCAGTATCTCGGGTTTATACACTGCCCAAATATATATTAAGCTCTTACCTTCCTGGCAGCCTTCGCTTTTCTCCTTCTTCTCTCTTCGCCGCTCTGGCAAAATGGAGGCTGTCTGTGTATGGGTGGTTGTTGTATGTGTTTCTGTGTGTGTATGACTCTGTGTGCGTGTGCGTGCCTGTGTGGTGGTTTGTATACAGGCACACACACACACACACAAAATACACACACACAGACATGCTGAAACAGTCACATACACGCCCACATTCCCCACACATGCACTGTATGCTAACACTGACACATACAAACAGATATATACACTCAAGCAGACACACACTAACACAGATGCAGATACACACAAAAAGAACACATACACAATACATACACATAGACACAGAGAAACACATACGTGCACACGCATACAGGCACACACATACACACAGAGATAGACATATACACAGGCACACAGACAGAGGCACACACGCATTGACATACAACACACAGAAAAGACACACATACAAAACATCGCACAGGCACGCACACACACACACAGACCCACACACACAGGCACTCAAACAGACAGATATCACAACCACCCATACGCAGACACCCAGATTCCCCACACACATATATACAGAAACACAGGCACGCGCACACACAGATCATGGACACACACTAACACACAGACGCACATACATACACACGGCTGCACATACACAGACATACAAATGCAAAGACCTACACAGTGACATGCGCACATTGAAACACACACACACACACACACACATCCTGTAAAATGTAATGTTTAGTGACTTAACCTTACAAATAATCTTACATGTAAGAAAGGATTGAAAAGTCCTAAAACGCACCAGCAGAGCATGGCATTAGCAAAAGAAGCAGAGACAGAGGGAGAGGGACAGGGAGGAAGGGAGGTTTTGAACCCCATTCAATGATTCACCCCAAAAAATGTTCTCATTGCACATAGATGCAGAGATAGAGATACAAACATGCATAAACACACAAATACAGGAACACACAGGGAGATAGTTACACATAGCTACACATACAGACACACACAAATCAACAAGTGCAGACAGAAATATGCAGATACAGACTTGGACATACAAAGGCACATGGAAACAAAGAGTTACACAGGAGGTTTGAAAACAGACCTATCATCCCAGACACTCAATGCTAACAATAATCTCAAACTCAACTATTCCCACGTTCCTGCGCTTGGATCATATTTTTCGGATCCTTCTTTTATTCTTGTACTTAATAAAATGTATTTTAAACATTTTAACTTTACCCACATCTATCACTTCTGAGGACGTTCATACCATGCACGAACCAAATGATGTGTAATCACAATGCACTTCATAGATCCTAATCAACTATACACAAGAATTCTGTGGGAAGCTCGGGAAGTGATTGTTAGAAATCTTGATGAGATGTTCTTATCATCAATATCTACAGGTGAGGTACTGGAAGACATGAGGCTGACTAACGTGGTGCTATTATTAAACAAATTGGCAAGGAAATGCCAAGAAACAATAGACCAGTGAGCCTGACATTGGTGTTGGGCAAGTTGTTGGAGAGAATCCTAACGACAGGATTTGCATGTATTTGGAAAGACAAGGACTAATAAGGGAAAGTCAACATGGCTTTGTGCATGGGAAATCCTGTCTTACGAACTTGATTACTTTCTTATTGAAAAAGTAACAAAAAACATTGATGAAGGCAGAGCAGTGGAGGTGATCCATAATGACTTCAGCAAGGCATTCGACAAGGTTCCCCATGGAAGACTGGTTAGCACGGTGAGATTTCATGGAATACAGGGAGAACTAGCCATTTGGATACAGACCTGACTCAAAGGTAGAAGACCTTTGAGGGTGGTGGTGGAGGATTGTTTTTTCAGACTGGAGCCCTGTGAACAGTGGTGTGCCACAAATATTGTTGCTGGGTCCACTACTATTCATCATTTACATAAATGATTTGAATGTGACCACCAGACGTATGGTTAGTAAGTTCATATTTAACACGAAAATTGAAGGTGCAGTGGACAGAGAAAACGAGTTAGAGATGGAGATTAATTTAGATAAATGTAAAGTGCTGCATTTTGGAAAGGAAAATCAAGGCCAGGCTTATACATTTAATGTTAATTCCCTGAGGAGTGTTGCTGAACAAAGAGACCTTGGAGTGCAGGTTCATAATACTTTAAAAGTGGAGTCGCAGGTATACAGGATAGTGAAGAAGGTGTTTGATATCCTTGTCGTTGTTGGACAATGCATTGAATGTAGGAGTTGGAAGGTCATATTGCGGCTGTGTAGGACATTGTTTAGGCTACTATTGAATACTTTGTGCAATTATGGTCTCGCTCTTCGAGGAAGGATGTGTGAAACAAAAAGAATTCAGAAAAGATTTACAAAGATATTGCCAGGGTTGGATGTTTTGAGATTTATGGAGAGGCTGAATATGCCTGAGTTATTTTCCCTGAAGCATCAGTGATTGAATTGTGATCATAGATGTTTATATAATTACAAGTGGAATGGGTAGTGTGAATAGCCAAGGTCTTTAACCCAGGGCAGCATGTTCCAAAGCTAGAGGATATATGTTGAAGGACAGAGGGACAATACTTAAAAGGGATCTAGGGGCAACGTTTTCAAAGAGACAGTGCTTTGTATGTAACCAGCTGCCAGAGGAAGTTGTGCAGGCTGGGACAATTACAACATTTAAAAGGCATCTGGACAGGCACATGAATAGGAAGTGTTTAGGGGGATATAGGCCAAATACTGGCAAATGGAACTACATTAATGTAGGACATCTGTTTGGCAGGGTCAAGTTGGGTAGAGCTGGGTAGCTCTATGACACTTTGTCTTCTGTAAACCTTTCTCCCGTCATCTTAAAATTAGCACCGAGTCTTGAAATCCACCACCCGAGGGAAAGGGCACCTTCCATTCAACATTATCTATAACCGTCATTGTGCTATAAATCTCTATAAGGTTGATACTGCCTCAACCTTCTACCCTGCATTGGCAAAGGTCCCAGTCCATCGAGCCTGTCCTTATAACTTAAACACTCCATTCCCAGCAACAGACTGATAAATCCTTTCTGAACCCTCTCCGGTTTAATAATATCCTCAATGTAACTGGGTGACCAGAACTACACAGTACTTCAGGAAAGACCGCACGAATGTCCAGTGCAACCTGAATATAATGTTCCTGCTCCTGTACTCAAAGGTCTGAGCAATGAAGGCTAGCAAACCAAACGCCTTCATAACCACCCTGCCAACACATGATACAAACTTAAAAAAAACAGAACCCGAGATCTCTCTGTTCTACAATACTACCAATGGCCCAACATTTAATTGTAGGTGTCCTCTCCTTATTTGTTTTCCTAAATTGTGATACATTTTATTTATTGAAATTAAACTCCAGCTGACACTCCTCAGCCCAGTGATTGAGAGTACTGGGGAAGAAAGGCTGGACAGTAATCAGCTGCCTTGGATTCCTTCATTGTTTTAAGAAGAGAGCAGCCGCACATTAGAGGTAGGAAAGAGTGATTGGTGTTTTTGATCCAGAAAGTATGCTCTTTCTTCGTCTCTGGTGTTCAGTAATAAATATCTATTCCAGATCCTTTATATTGCAGAGTGTGTCTGCAGGATGCTTTCCCCCTCATATTGCAGATGTCAGATAATAGCCACTTTAGGTGGAAATCATAGCCCAGCAATTAAAGATCATCATAGTTTATCTCGAAGGTAGTGCACATAAGCTCAACATCCTAGAGTTGAAGTGAGTATTTTTCACCTGTATAAAAATGTAATTCATTTACCTGTGTAATTCAGTAAAGTTAACCAAATTTTAATGAATCCACACTGAGCTGAAAGCTGACATTTAAAATGTGCCCCAATTTTTGGGCATGGCTTCAGTCTTGTAATGCTTATGCCTCTGAGCCAGAGCTCTGGGTTGTATTCCAATACCTGAACTTGCATGGTACTGTCTCTCACTCTGGACCAGAATGCCTGGAATCAAGCCCTGTCTGTCACGGAAGTATGTCACACTATTTCAAAACTGCATGATGAACAAACGCACATAAGAACAATGTTGCAGCTTCAGAGATTATTGCCAAATGGTGTTAGAATGTCTTCCTCTGAGCCCAGAAGTTTAGATTCAAATCCCACAGAGGTGTTTCATAATGTGGTTGAACAAGTTGTTAAAATGATTTTACAATTGTGATTTGATGAAGAAGGAAGAGGAGTCAGTATTGAATTTCCGAACATCGACCCAGGTTTACTGAAAGCACAGCCATTCGTGTTGATTGGGGTCAAAATTGCACATTCTAGATGTTAATAAAATCATGAAGACCTTGGATAGGCTGAATAGTCAGGGTCTTTACCCCAGTGTAGGGAAGTCCAAAACTAGGGGACATAGATTTAAGATGAGTTGGACAAGCTATAAAAAGGACCTAAGGGGACCATTTTCACACAGAAGGTGGTATGTTTATGCAACAAGCTGCAAGACGAAGTGATGGAAGATGGTTCAATTACAACATTTAAAACGCATCCGGATGGGGACATGAATTGGAAGGGTTAGGAGGGATATGGTACCAATGCTGGAAAATGAAGCTAAGTTAACTTACGACATCTGGTTAGCATGAATGTGTTTGACCAAAGTGTCCGTTACTGTGCTGTACATTTCTATGATTCATTGACCCAATTAAACCTGATCTCGTTGTAATCTTATGTAACCTTCTTCACCTTCGACTATATAACTAATCTTGTTGTCATCTGTAAACTTGCTCACCATAATTTGCAAAATTCTCATCTAAATCATTGATATAAAAGTGGATCCAGCACCAATCCCTGTGAAACGCCCATGGTCACAGGCCTCCAGTCCAAAAGTCAACTTTCCTCCACCACCCTCTGTCTCTTGCCAACAAGCCGAAACACACATATGCGTACCGACATAGAGACACAGATACAGTTCTGTCTTTAAGACAGAGATAGATATATTTTGATTGATAAGGGGATCAAGATAGCAGTGAGAAGGCGGTATAATTTTGTTGAGTAATATGTCAGCCATGATTGAACAGCAGATCAGACTTGGTGGACCAAACAGTCTAGTTCTGCCCAATATCATACGCTCTATGGTTTATGCTGTCTGAAATGTCTAACCAAGGGAGTAGTAGAGGCTTAGTTTGAAAAATACTTTACTGAACGGAGCCAATGGGAATGTTAATAAGCTTGAGTGGCCGAATGGTCTATGCCTTTCCTATTGGTTGTATCCTCATTTTTAAAAAGGTGAAGCTGACTTGCTGTGATGTTCATACACTTTTACATTTTAACGTTTCCCCATTTAAGATTGAAGTAAGGATGTTCCTATCTCCTTAGAGTTGTACTGTCTGTGGTATTCTCTTCCCCAGGGAACAGTGAAGACTGAGTCATAGAGTCCTAGAGATGTACAGCATGGAAACAGACCTTTCAGTCTAACTCCATACTGACCATATATCCCAAATCAAACTACTCCCATATTGCCATATCCGTCCAAACACCTCCTATTCATATTCCCATACAGATGCCATTCAAATGTTGCAGTTGTCCCAGCCTCCACCACTTCCTCTGGTGAATCATTCCATACACGTACCACTGTCTGCATGGAAAAGTTGTCCGTTAGGTCTCTTTTATATCTTTCTCCTCTCACCCTAAACTTATTTTGTCTAGTTCTGGACTCCCTTACGACAGGGAAGATAGCTTGTCTATTTATCCTATGCATGCCCGTCATGATTGTATAAACCCCTATAAGGTCACCTCTCAAAGACAATCGCTTATTTTAATGTGTAGTCAATGCATCAATCTTTCAACACAACAGCCAAAAACGAAAGTAATGATGGACATTTTTGGTTGTGTTGTTAAGGGGACCAATGTTCATCAGGCTAACAGGAACTCTGCCCCCTCCTCAGTGTCTGAAGGTCAAAATTGAGCACATGACTGATATTGTAGATGGTTCTATCGTTTCATCAGAAAGATAGCGATTCCCCCAAATGTTAGTCTATATTCCATGCTCATCTTTTAAAATCTCAGGGATCAGGATCATTGACGGTACGAACTCCACCTGATCATCTGACAACAAATGGCCTGAGTGGAGGATCGCTGAGGTCAGAAACAAATTGACAATCAGCTAAACAGTGTAGCAGAAGCCATGCAACCTTTCTAGGCTGTTAAACAGGAACAAGAGATCCCTGGTCCGCTACTAGGAAATACCGAGTCGAGATAATTACTTATTTTCAGGTTGGAATGCTACAAGTGGAATTCCTCAGGAATCATTGTGAGGTCATCAACAGTTTACAATCTAGGTTCATGATTTGGAAGAAGGGGTTGAAAGATTGGAGCTCAGCTTGCTCATACACCAGGATAGTCATTCAACAAGATTTCATGTGGAGGCAGAACGTCTGCAATGGAATACAGACAGGGGAGGGCAGTGAGTAAATCTTCGCCAAAAAAATAGCAGTACAATATGGGTGGTGAGAAGTTTATGTTTGGGAGGAAGCATAAAACAACCGTAAATTATATAACTGGAGGCAGAATGCAGAACTTCCGAGGGACAAAGGGATTCGTGCGTCCTGGTACATAAATCACATGAAGTTAATCTGTACAGGCAGCACGTGATTTGAAAATTAAATGCAATGATACTTTTTCTTGCAAAGAGTATTGGTGCTGATCTTAAGGATGTTTTACTGCATCTGTACAGGCCGTTGCTGAGACCACATCTGACGTACTGTCCATGGTTGTAATTCCACTGAAGTGAAAAACAAATTGCTTTTGAAATGTTTGGAAGGTGTTTCTCTTTGTTCGTTCTTACGATGAAAGCATTATGTTATGTGCGTTTAAAAGTTTAGGACTGAGAATGAGAAACGTCCCTATTAACCACATAAGATTTTGAGCTGATGAATACCCGATGAATATTTTATCTTCCCTTGGAGAATAAGACTGGGGAGCTAATTTAAGAATACGATGCATTCACAGAAATGCAGATATTGTGAAGATATTAAAAGTTGTATTATACAAGTATACGGGAACATATAAACACATCATCGAAACTAATGGCGTTATTTGTTCCAAACGAAATGGCTGGGTGTCCAACAGCAACAATGATGTACCTACATGGTGCAGGGAATGTGCTGGAGAAGTACAGTACAGACACTGTTCAAACAGACTTCATTTGGTCCAGTTTGGGTCCGGATAACGTTATTCTGTGATTCAACTCAGAGAGGGAGAAAATGCATCCTTCCTCAGAAGGAACAGCCTGTTGCTCCGTCTCTCTCTCTCTCTCTGTGTTCCACATCCCAGCAATGTGTGGGAGCTGAAAACCATACATCAAGAGCATTTCCAAACTGACAGCCAAACTACTGCGACCACTCATAACAGCACACAAACCAACAGCTACTCTCAGACAGCAACTCACCAGAACGAAGGACCCAATACCCAGCATGAGGAAAACCAATGTAGTGTACAAAATCCCATGCAAAGACTGACAAAATACTACATAGGGCCAACAAGAAGACAGCTAACGATTCGCATCCATGAATACCAACTAGTCACGAAACGACACGACCAACTATCCTTAGTAGCCACACACGCAGATGACAAGCAACATGAATTCGACTGGGACAACACTACTATCATAGGACAAGCCAAACAGAGAACAGCCAGGGAATTCCTAGAGGTATGGCACTCATCCACAGATTCAATCAATAAGCACATCGACTTGGACCCACTGCAGTGGACAGCTGGAACTGACAACCGAAAGTGGCAGAGACAAACCACTACAAATGCCGGAGTAAAGACCACAGAAGCGCTTCACAGGAGGCTCCCAAGCACTGAGGATGTCACCTAGACATGGTTGAAACGTCTGCAACACAAATTCCCAGCTTGGCGAACAGAACCACAATAACAAGCACCCGAGCTACAAATCTTCTCACAAACTCTGGAAACACCTCAGTCGTCTTTACCATTCATGGAGGATTCCTGTCAAGGAATGATTGGAATCACCCCACTGCCTGAAGTAAAGGCAATCCAACTAAATCCACCTGTTCCAGGAAGTTATCCCATTACCAGTAGCTTGTAAGAGCAGAATAGCTTCATAAGCTGAATGATGTTTGGAACTATCACTCATGTTTCCTTTCGTCATGAGTTCAATTAATATTTGGGATCAGTTCTTTCAAGTAAATGCTCTGCAGAGATTATATTTTTCAGTTTTTCATCAAACGTGTACATGTGTCAGTATTTTTACAGAGGGAAACAATTTGCAATAGTCAAAGTATTTGTCATTCATCTTTCCATCCTAGTTTGAGTAACTATGTTTCGGTCATAAGCGTACTAATTTTAGTAGATTAAATATTCCTGCCTGACTCGTTCCTTATCCTCACACAGTCTGAGACCTATATTATTGATCATATCACCAACCCGGTTACATTAACATTTGCACTGAGCAGCGGAAGCGTTGGATGAGGAAAGGGAATAGTGATCTGAACTATACATCAGTGAGCCTGACGTCATTTTTGGCCACATTGTTGGAGAGCATTGAGAGGGGCAGGATTTGCATGTATTTGCAAATGCCACAACTGATAAAGGATCGTCAACATGGCCTTGTGCATGGGAAATCATTTCTAACAAAGTTGATTGCATTTTGTGAAGAGGTGACAAAGAAGATTGATGATGGCAGTGTGGCAGACGCTGTCCATATAGATTCAGCAAGGCAGTCGACAGGATCTCACATAGCAGACAAGTTAGTAAGGTAAGGTCATAAATATATCCAAGATAAGCTAGCAATTGACGACAAAATTAGAGTGAAGGTAGGAGACAGAGGGTGGCAAAGGACTGCTTTTTAAATGGAGGTGTATGACCAGTGATGTGCCACAAGGAGCCGTGCTGAATCCGCTGCTTTTCATGATTTATGTAAATGATTTGAATATTAATATTTGCCTGTTTATTATGTTTACACATGACATTAAAATTGGAGGCGCAATGGCCAGCAAGTTTTACCTCAGAGCACAATGAGACCTTGATCAGATGGGGCAATGGGCCAAGGAGTGACAGATGGATTTAAATTTAGATAAATGTGAAGTATTGCATTTGGTAAAGTAAAATAGGGTACGACATATACAATTAATGGTGAGGTCCTGGGGAATGCTGTTGAACAAAAGGGCGCAGGATCATAGATCCTTGAAATTGAGTCACAGGGAGACAGGGTGGTGAAGGTGGATTTTTGTCTGCTTGCCTTTATTGATTAGTACATGGAATATGTGAACTGGGAGAACACGTTGCGACTGGGCAGGATGTTTTTATTCCTGATGAGGGGCTTTTGCCTGAAACGTCGATTTCGAAGCTACTTGGATGCTGCCTGAACTGCTGTGCTCTTCCAGCACCACTAATCCAGAATCTAGTTTCCAGCATCTGCAGTCATTGTTTTTACCAGGATGTTGGTGAGGCCAGATTTAGAATACTGTGTTAATTCATTTCACTCTGCTACAGGTAGAATGTTGTTAAACTTGAGAGGGTGCAGAAAAGATGTACAAGGATATTGCCGGGCATGGAGGGATTAGGCTACAGGGAGAGGCTGGACAGACTGAGGCTTGTTTACTCTGGAGCATTGGAGGCTGAGGCATGACATTATATAGGTTTATAAAATCATGTGGAACATGGATAATCTGAATAGCCAAGGTATTTTTTCCCACGTTAGGGGACTCCAAAGGTATAGGACAAAGGCTTAAGGTGAGAGGAGAAAGATAGCAAAGGGTCAATGTTTTCACGCAGGTTGTGTGGTGTTTATGGAATGAGCTCTCAGAGAAAGTAATGGAGGCTGGTACAGTTACAAGATTTAAAAGGCATCTGGAGATGCATACTAATAGGAAGGATTTAGAGGAATATGTGCCTAATGCTGGCAAATACGACTAGATCAGATTAGGATGTCTGAGTTATGTGGACAGGTCTCCGTGCTGATGACACTGTAAGGGAGATGAGGAGAAATTCTAAAAGGAACCATTTCAGTGGGAATTCTCTTCTCCAGAGGTATGTGGTGCCTCTTTGTTCATATTTATCCAAAGCCGAGTTAGTTAAGTATTTGACAGAGAAGTGAGTCACAGATAATGGGATACAGACAGGAAAGTGGGGCTGAGAACATAACCTGATCAGTCAAATGTTAGTCTATATTCTGTGCTCATCTTGTAAACTCTCAGGGATCAGGAATATTTACAGTATGAACTCCACCTGATTATCTGACAACAAATGGCCGGAAGGAGGATCACTGAGAGCAGACATAAGTCGACAACCAGCTACACAGCAGAGCAGGAGGCCAAGCAGCATTTCTAGGCTGCTACACAGGAACAGGGAGTCCTGGTCAGCGACCAGGAAACACAGAATAGAGATAATTACTTATTTTCAGATTGGAAAGCTGTCACTAGTGAAATTCCTCGGGGGTCAGTGTGAGTTTATCAACGGTTTACAATCTAGAATGATGATTTGGATTATAGGACGGAATGGATTGGAGCTCTATTTGCCCTCACACCAGGATAGTCATTTAATAAGATGTCAAGTGGAGACACAGTGTCTGCAATGGGATACAGACATGGGAGGGTTGTGAGCAAACCTTCAGCAAAAAAAAATGTACGGTGTGGGTGATGGGGAGTTTGTGTTTTGTACGTATCATGAAACAACATTATATTATGTAACTGGAGGCAGAATGCAAAACTCGGTGGTACAAAGGGATTTGCATGTCCTGGTCCATCAATCGCAACAACTTAGTCTGTAGATGCAGCACGTGATTTGGAAATCAAATTAAGTGATACTTTTTTCTTGATAAAGAGTATAGTGTCTGATCTAAAGGATGCTTTACTGCATCTGTACAGGCCGATGTTGAGACAGCATCTGATGTACTGTATGTGGTTGTAATTCCACTGAAGTGAAAAACAAAGTGTTTTTGAAACTTTTCAAAGATGTTTCTCTTTACTCGTTCTTGCTATGAAGGCATTGAGTTACGTACGATTCGAAGCTTAGGCCTGAGAATGAGAAATGTTCTTATTGACCATATAAGATTTTGAGCTGGTGAATACCTGATTGATATTTTATCTTCTATGGGAGAATAAGACCTGGAGCTAATTTAAGAATAAAATGCTTCATTTAAATGCAGATACTGTGAAGATATTGCAAGTTGTGTTATAAAAGTATACGGGAACATATAAACACATCTTTAAATCTCGTGGCGCTATTTGTTCCGAAAGAAATGGTTGTGTGTTTAACAGCAGCAGTGATGGACCTACATGGAGCAGGGACTGTGATGGAGTCGGACAGTTCAGGCACTGTTCAAATAGACCTCAGTTTGTCCAGCTTGGGGTAGAATAACGTCATTGTGTGATTCGGCTCAGGGAGGGAGAAAATGTAACCTTCCTGAGAAGGAATAACCTGTTGCTCCCTCTCTCTCTGTGTTCCTCTTCCCAGCAATGTGTGTGAGCTGAAAACTCCTAAGTCATCTTTACCACGCATGGAGGATTCCTGTCGAGGATTCACTGAAATCGCCCCACTACCTGATGTAAAGGGAAGTCAGCTAAATCCACCTGTTCCAGGAAGTAATCCCATTGTAGTAGCTTGTAAGAGCAGAATAAGCTGAATGATATTTGGAACAATCCCTCATGTTTCTTTTCGTCATGAGCACAATTAATATTTGGGCACAGTTCTTTCAAGTTAACGTTCTGCAGAGATTATATTTTTCAGTTTGTCATCAAACCTGTGCATGCATCAGTATTTTTAGAGAGGGAAACATCGACGCACAGATTTGCAATATTCAAACCGTTTGTCATTCATCTTTCTGTCGTAGTTTGAATAAACTTGTTTCGATCATAAACTTGTTAATTTTAGCAGATTAAAGAATCCTGCCTGACTTGTTCCTAAACCTCATGCACTCTGAGACCTATATTGTTGGTCATATCACCAATCCGTTAACATTAACATTTGAAGTGAGCAGCGGAAGTGTGGGACGAGGAAGGGGAATAATGTCCTGATCTATTGATCAGTGAGTCTGACGTCATTGGTGGCCATGTTGTTGGAGAGCATTGAGAGGGTCAGTATTTGCAAATGTAACACCTGAAGAAGGATAGTCAACATGGCTTTGTACATGGGAAATGATTTCTAACAAACTTGATTGCATTTTGTGTTGAGGTAACAAAGAAGATTGGTGATGGCAGTGTCGTATACGCTGTCCATTTTGACTTCAGCAATGCACTCGACAGGATTCTGAATGGCAGACAAGTTAGTAAGGTTAGGTCATGAATAGATGCAAGGTAAGCTAGTCAAGTGACTATAAAATTAGAGTGAAGCTAGGAGACAGAGGGTGGTAGAGGACTGCTTTTCAGACAGGAGGCATATGGCCAGTGATGTGCCACAAGGAGCAGAGCTGAATCAACTGCTTTTCATTATTTATATAAATGATTTGAATGCGAATACTCGCCTGTTTATTATGTTGACAGTCGACATTAAAATTGGAGGTGCAGTAGCCAGCAAGGTTTACGTCAGTGTACAATGGGACCTGGATCAGATGGGCCAATGGACCAAGGAGTGACAGACGGAGTTAAATTTAGATAAATGTAAATAGTTGCGTTTGGGTAAGGTAAAACAGGGCAGGACATATACAATTAATAGTGAGGTCCCGGGGAATGTTGTTGAACAAAAGTGTGCAGGCCCATAGATCCTTGAAAGTGGAGTCACAGGTAGACAGGGTGGTGATGAGGGGTTTGGTATGCTTGCCTTTATTGATAAGTTCATTGAGTATGCGAGTTGGAAGATCATGTTGGAACTGGGCAGGATGTTGGTGAGGCCAGATGTAGAATACTGTGTTTAATTCAGTTCGCTCTGCTACAGGTAGGATGCTGAAAATGAGTTGTTGGAAAAGTGCAGCAGGTCAAGCAGCATCCAAGGAACAGGAAAATCGATGTTTCAGGCATCGGCCCTCCTTCAGGAATGAGGAAAGTGTATCCAGCAGGCTAAGATAAAAGGTAGGGAGGAGAGACTTGGGGGAGGGGCGTTGGGAATGCGATAGGTGGAGGGAGGTCAAGGTGAGGGTGATAGGCCGGAGTGGGTTGGGGGCAGAGAGGTCAGGAAGAAGATTGCAGGTTAGGAAGGCGGTGCTGAGTTCGAGGGATTTGACTGAGACAAGGTGGGGGAGGGGAAATGAGGAAACTGGAGAAATCTGAGTTCATCCCTTGTGGTTGGAGTGTTCCCAGGTGGAAGATGAGGCGCTCTTCCTTCAACCATCGTGTTGCCATGGTGTGGCGATGGAGGAGACCAAGGACGTGCATGCCCTTGGTGGAGTGGGAGGGGGAGTTGAAGTGTTGGGCTACGGGGTGGTTGGGTTGGTTGGTCCGTGGGTCCCAGATGTGTTCTCTGAAACGTTCCGCAAGTAGGTGGCCTGTCTCCCCAGTATAGAGGAGGCCACATCGGGTGCAGCAGATGCAATAGATGATGTGTGTGGAGGTGCAGGTGAATTTGTGGCGGATATGGAAATGTCCCTTGAGGCCTTGGAGGGAGGTAAGGGGGGAGGTGTGGGCTCAAGTTTTGCATTTCTTGCGGTTTCAGGGGAAGGTGCCGGGAGTGGAGGTTGGGTTGGTGGGGGGTGTGGACCTGACGAGGGAGTCACGTAGGGAGTGGTCTTTCCGGAACGCTCATAGGAGAGGGGAGGGATATATGTCCTTGGTGGTGGGGTCCGTTTGGAGGTGGCGGAAATGACGGCGGATGATACGTTGGACATGGAGGTTGGTGGAGTGGTAGGTGAGGACCAGTGGGGTTCTGTCCTGATGGCGGTTGGAGGGGCGGGGCTCAAGTGCGGAGGAGCGGGAAGTGGAAGAGATGCAGTGGAGGGCATCGTCGACTACGTCTGGGGGGAAATTGCAGTCCTTGAAGAAGGAGGCCATCTGGGTGGTACGGATTTGGAACTGTTTTGGAAATCCCTGGAACTCAGCACCGCCTTCCTAACTTGCAATCTTCTTCCTGACCTCTCCGCTCCCACCCCACTCTGGCCTATCACCCTCACCTTGATCTCCCTCCACCTATCGCATTTCCAACGCCCCTCCCCCACTCCATCCTCCCTACCTTTTATCTTAGCCTGCTGAACACACTTTCCGCATTCCTGAGGAAGGGTTGATGCCCGAAACGTCGATTCTCTTGTTCCTTGGATGCTGCCTGACCTCCTGCGCTTTTCCAGCAACACATTTTCAGCTCTGATCTCCAGCATCTGCGGTCCTCACTTTCTCCTACAGGTAGGATGCTGTTAATATTGAGAGGGTGCAGAAATAATTCACAAGGATATTGTCGGACATGGAGTGATGATCTGCAGGGAGAAGCTGGACAGGCTGGGGCTCGTTTACTCTAGAGCATTAGAGGCTGAGACGTGACATTATAGAGGTTTATCAAATCATGAAGAAAATGGATAATGTGAATAGCCAAGGTCTTTTTTTCCAGGATATGGGAGTCCTAAACTATTGGACAAAGGCTAAACGTGAGAGGGGAATGATCGTAAAGGGACAAAATTTTCATGCAGATTGTGGTGTGTGTATGGAATGAGCTCTCAGAGAAAGTCATGGAGGCTGGTACACATACAACGTTTAATAGGCATCTGGATATACATATTAATAGGAAGGATTTGGAGGAATATGGGCCTAATGCTGGCAAATGGGATGAGATCAGATTGGGATGTCTGATGTGGACAGTTCTCTGTGCTTTATGACACTGTAAGAGAGATGAGGAGAAATTCTAAAAGGACCTTTTGAGTGGGAAGTCTCTTCTCCAGATGTATGTGGTGCCTCTTTGTTCGCATTTATCCAAAGCTGAGTTAGTCAAATATTTGACAGAGAAGTGAGTCACAGATAATGGGATACAGACAGGAAAGTGGGGCTGAGAACATAACCTGATCAGCCACAATCGTAGTGCCTGGTGGAGAAAGTTCATCGTGTATAACGATCTAACCCTGCTCCTTTTCTGATGTTCTATTCAGACCATCCGACGTGCTACAAACAGTTGGAGGCCACTTACTGCTATAGCTCCCCGACTCTCTGGAATAGAGAATTCCGACAATCACTACCCCCTGTTTGAAGAAATCACTGCCTGCTCCTACACGATGACCTATTGATAGGAACAATAGAGGTGAATATAAGGACTGAGCAAAGAACGACTGGTCCTGACATCAAGGCAATATTTAACTTCAAGAAGCTTGAGCAAAATTGCACTTCACCAGAATCCATTGCAAACTCTCCAGTGTTTGGAGTCATCCACAGCACAATGGAACATGTTTATCATCGGTGGGCATCAATCATCTCAGCCATGGCACATCTCTGCAGGAAATCCTCAGGGTAGCTACCTCAGCCCAGGCATCCCCAGTTTGTCAGCAGGGAATCCCTACTGGGCGGAAGCAGGCCATTCATCCCATTGAGTCCACATCGATCAGAAATAGGGATATTTACTGTATGATGGACAATATTCAGAAATATTCGTCATCTTTGATCTCCTAATGCAGTCTATGTCCATGTGGAACAAGACTGAGACAGCGTTCAAGCTGTTAAACTGTCGGTAACATTCATGAAACAGCACTGCACATTTCCACAGTAAACTGAGGAGGTCACTCAGTACCTCAATCTGGCTTCACATGAATATGGCAAAGTCATTCAGCCCATCAAGACTACTGGACAAGAAGAGGGATAGCCCATTCAATCCCTCCTGCCATTACACAGGAAGACAAGGAGTCTGCTCACTCCCACACATCAAGTTACACGGGATCAAAAAGTGACCATTTCACACCTGGAGTCGCTTACAAAGGAACAGGAAGAGGACATTCAGCTTCTCAACTCACTAACACAGGAATAGGAAAGTGTCAGAGATGCTTCAGCATAACAAACAAATGGAGCAGGAACTGCACAGATGGACCATTCCATGGCATTCCTCGTGGCTTCATTATTCGCAGTGCATCAGGGTTATGTTAGCATGCTTTTCTGGCAGTGGGAGTGAAGCCGTTTTTTAACCAGTCTCAAAGGCATCTTCCATCGCTGAGAGAGCAGACCTATTTCTCTCTGGAATTCAGACGCTGGTGTGGAATGGCTAACTGTTTCAGAAGAAAGGTATTGTTGGTGCTGACAGGATTATGGAAATTGTAACGTTGAGTGGAGGGTCACACGACAACTGTGAATTACAATGTTCAGAGTTCATTCGGAGCCTGTAGCTCTCTGTTAAGCGAAATGAGGTCTATGCACTGGCACGTAAACTACTGGGAATCGAGCATCCTATGGAAAGTACGAAATTGCTCACCTTCTCAATGGTTGTTTGGGAGCAGTACAGTACACACCGATGCACTGATTCAGAAACACTGACGAAACGTTCTGTCCAGCATGGGGTGATATGCAGCCCGCACTAGGATCTTGCATTATAGACGTGTACAAGGCATCTGGACAGTATGGGAAGCTGTGCAGTGAATGGATCTGTGAACCTGGAACAGTTACCGTCAAAGCATGTGTTTTCACAACTCCAGTATATTGCTCAGTAACACTGCGGTAGATCATTGCCCATAGTGAAGAAACTTGCAGCCCATGCTGGAAGTGACAGGATGTGCAGCTCCCATCCATTTACAGCCCCATATGTCCATTGTGCCATGACAAGGGCGTGCTGTGGGTGTGAATGTCACTGCCACAGAGAGATGGCGGGGGGGGGGGGGTGTTGGTGTCGGGGGATCAGTTTAAATATCAACAAACAAAATAATTTTGGGAAAAAAAGGGAAAGGAAGATTGAGAGACAATTTCATGAAAAATCACAGGTTTCAGAATGCTGAAACAAAGATATTTTGACAGCATCCTGCAATGTAAGCCAGTATTCCCAGGAATGATAGGTGAATGGGATATTGGTGTAAGTTCGGATGTGGGAGGTTTTGGGTGAGCATTTGTTCTTCAGCTTTGTAACGGGGAGTAGGGTCAGCAGATTCTTCAACTCATTGGACAGAAACAAACAAT
This sequence comes from Chiloscyllium punctatum, assembly GCF_047496795.1. Taxonomy (NCBI): domain Eukaryota; kingdom Metazoa; phylum Chordata; class Chondrichthyes; order Orectolobiformes; family Hemiscylliidae; genus Chiloscyllium; species Chiloscyllium punctatum. Next base: position 46,639,098 of record NC_092766.1, on the reverse strand, counting down.
AATTAATCTCAGTGTTATTTTCATTGAGTACGACTGAGGGATTATCTGTACAAGGCCTAGTTAGTTTCCTGGTGCTATCTTATCGAACTTACCTCATTAACTACCCACCCCACCCCACGGGCCAAATTCTCCCACCCTTCATGGCTGGAGGTAAACACCATCACTTGGATGCCCCATGGATATTCTGTGATCCCTGGCACTGGTACCATCTTTAAAAGGCCAATTGGCAAACGGTTGAGTTTCTCAGTTTGGAGCTGCCCTGCACAATGGTGGCAGCTCACTGAGCAGTTCAATGCAGGATCTGTGGTCTGAAGAAATGTCCAACAGTACAGGACAGGCATCAATAACATTCCCCATTCTGCCAGGATAAGGGTCACAGTCTTCTCTCTGCTCCTGCACACTCATTGAAATCTGTTTCAGCATCTACACCCGAACAAGGCTCATGCTCCACCACTCTCACTGCTGCATGCACACCTTCTATCTCTCTCTCTCTCTCTCTCTCTCTCTCTCTCTCTCTCTCCAGTTTACCCCCACACTATAAACACTGTATATCTGTTATAGCACCTATCCGAACAAGGCTCATGCTCCATCACTCTCGCTGCTTTCCCCTTTCTCTCTTTCTCTCACGCCTTTCAAATACCTTCACACGGTGATAGAATATTCTGGTGAATGCAGATTATGCAATGTTCCAGAAAATGTTCCAAGTAATTTCCTTTTTCAGGAAAATGTCAGTGCACCAGTATGAAACATATAAAGGGAAGGAGTAGAGACGTATGTTATTCAAATCACATACAATTAAAATCCATCACGAGGCGAATCAACCCTTCTAATATGCTCTAGCATATAATAAGATTGCGGCTTATTTGATGGTTTTCTCAGCTCCATGTTGCAGGAACTTTCAGTTATTCAACCCCCTGGGTTCCTGTCACTGACCAGCCGACACTCAGGCACTCTTACCCTGGTTTTCTTCAAGTGCATGTTCGAGGGCATTTCCCACGGGGACGGACACTCCAAACAATATATTCCATCAGTTGTATACTTTTATGTAATGATAAGCTCATTTTACACAGACTGACCAAAACCTACATTTATTTTATTGTCATTGATAAGCAATAACAATTAGTATTCTGGTTATTTCACTTGTCTCACCTTATTTTATTCAGCCAAAAGACAGCTTCTAAACACTTATCTCGTTATAAATAACAATTTCTAGCCGAGAACATTTTTATCCTCAGCCGTTACCTTGACCGTTATCTGATTTGTACCTTTTTCCCATGTTATGAAAGTTTCTATTGTCCTTTGTCTGTAACAGTTACACAGTCACCCACTCATTTGGTTGGATGGCTGGTTTGTGATGCAGAGGGAGTCCACCAGGTTCAATTTCCCACACTGAAATTACCATGAGGTTACCATGAAGTGGACACTCTCTCAGCCTCACCCCAACACCTTAGGTGTGCTCACCCTCAGGTTAGAGCACCACGACAGGTCTCTCTGTAATGACAGAGCAGCCCCATGGTCCTTTGGAACTCTATTCTATCTGTTTTGCGTTCATTTTATTTATCTACCTTACCATTTGTTTTGCATTATATTCCTGGGTGTTTTGGATAAGTGTCATTTTGTACTCCTGACAGCATTTCCCCCACACTGCATATTCCTGCCACTTAATCCTTGACTTCATTGTTATCTATGAACCTTTTGTCTGTGCCTCAAAAATATTCAATATCTCTGCCACCAATGCTCTACGGGAAGAGATTTTCAAAGTCTCACAACACTAAGAAAATAATAAATAACCTCATCTGGGGTGTGAGGTTGTTTTTTTTTGTCTCCTTACCAGAGAAAAGATATAATTACATTGGAAGCAGTTCAGAGGTGTTTCACCTCACATATTCCAGAAATATTATGGAGGCTTTAATAGATTATCCTTGGAATGAGAGATGATCATACTGAAATATGCAAGACCGTGAGGAGCATGGATCAGGTAAATAACCACTGTGTGTTTGTCTAGACCAAACTTGCCATTGTCATAGAACCTCTACAGTGTCGAAGCAGGACATTCTGTTCATTGAGTACACACTGGCCCACGAACGGCATCCCACCCAGACCTATCACCCTACCCTAACCATGTAATCCTGCATTTTCCATGACTAAACCAGCGAAACTACACATCCCTGACCACAATGGGCAATTGAGCATGGCCAATTACCCTGCACATCTTTGGACTGTGGGCAGAAACTGGATCACCGGGAGGAAACACACACAGATGCGGGGAGAATTGAAGGTTGCAATTGAACCCAGCTCCTTGGTGATATGAGGCAGCAGTGCTAACCAAAGATCCACCATGCTGCTCCGTTATTTTTATTAGTTATATGTGGCTGACTAAAGAAATCTGCCTGACTTGTTCCTATCGCTGAACCTGACCCAGTCTGAGACCTTTATCATCGGCCCTATCTCCAACCTGGTTACATTTAAAATTGCTGAAAACAGTGGAGGTGCGGTACTACAAAAGGTAACAGTGGCACCCTCCAACCACAGTCAGAACCGGACTGAGGATAATTCACAAAGTGGGCATTTATTCAAGTGGGAATTCTCTTTCCCAGAAGTTTGTGATGGCTGAATCTTTGTGTTATATCGAGGCTGGCTTCGTCTGATTTTCCATAGACAGGTGAATCAGGGATAATGGTGCATGGAGAGAAAAGTGCTGCCGAGAGCACAGTGAGATGAACCATGATATACTTTAGAGATGAAGTAGTGTCAAAGGGGCGAATGGCCCACTCGTGTCCCTCAGCCCTATGCTCTGATGTTCCATTCAGCCCTGCCGACCTACTACACAAGAGTAGATCGAGGTCACACTGATGGTTAGGCCTTGTTTCGAAAATGTACTTGTACAATCCAAGCTGGTTCAACTCCATTTTCCTGCTACCCCCTTGTATCTCTCAACTCGCTTATATGTCCCGAAACCAATCCACCCCCTCTGTAAATACATTCAGTGACCCACCTTCCACAACTCTCTGGGTTCGGGAATACCAAACATTCACTATTTTCTGAAAGATGACATTTCTTTACATCTCGGTTTGAAAATGATATCCCTTATTCTGTATCAATGTCCCGGAGTGAGACACTCTGCCCAGGTGTGGAACCACATTCTCAACAAATACTTTGCCAAGCCCCCTCTGTACCTTGTCCATTTCAGTAATGTCGCACTCATTCATTTTAAGCACAATGAATAATTGCCTCACTATTTTAGATGTACTCAATAATTCAACCCTTTCATCCCAGAAACCCGCTTAATGTACTAATCTAGTTACTTTCTGCATCAGCATGATGACTTTAAGTTTTATGCGCCGGAACACTCCAATCCCTTTGTACTGCTCTTTTGCCGGGAATCTTCTTTATCAAATAACAGCCGGCCTTTTGTTTGTCAGTGTCATCCTCAAACTCGGATGTGTATTGCACTCAGCTCTCTCCTTCAGGCTGTTAGTATACATGTCAATAACTGAAACTATTGGGCTGATATTCGTGCTACTCCAGTAGATATGTCTTTATCATAAAGATCGATGAATCCTGACTCTTCAATTTCTTTGTGATAACCATCCATCATCCCATGTTATCCATCATATTCTGAGGTTCTATCTGGTGGAAGAACCTTTACTATGTGATACCTTGTGGAAAATCTCTGGAAAGCCTCATGTCTACCAGTTCCCCTTTATTAAGTCCGGTTGTTACATTCTCATGGGATGTCCAGAAAAACTTTGCATGATTTTACAAGGCAAAATATAGTTTCCCTTTCACAAACCATATGGACACTGCCTGAAGCTTTTCTAACACCCTGCAATTCCTTCCTTAATAACAGACTGTCGCTGATTCTCAGCAATAATGGTCAGGCTAAGTGGTTCCTACCTTCTGTCTTGCTCCATCCTTGAAAACAGGCGCCATATTGGAGCTTCACGACTTTCACTGGAACACTTTTGTAATCCAGAGAGTGATGGAATATTTCACACAGTGGCACCAGTCACTCTGTAACCACTTCGTCTAAAACCAATTATGAATTACTGCTGACCTGCCTATCCTTAGTCTTATCTGTTGTCAAAAATCTTGTACCTTTTGTTAGAGACAGTTTGAGAACCCTCCTATTACCATTTTCTTGATGATTTTGAAATACTTACAGTGCCTTCCCTGTGAGGATTGATGTCAAATACTGGCGTAAATTATCTGCCTGTTCCCTGTAGCCACTTCCCCAGTCATACCTTCCGAATGTCCTCAATATACTTTCCTGACTTTCATTCTATCAAAGGTCACACACTTATCTTCAACTTTTTATATACACACAGAAAAACTTGTGCTGCTTGTTGTTATATTTCTTGCCAATTTATTTACATCATATCTTTTCATCCTTTATCCATCTATGTCTTGCTTTTTTCCCTCGCTTTCTAGATTCATACAGTCATATTACACACAAACATTTCATCCAACCTGTCCATGCTGATCATGTATTCCAAACTAAACTAGTCTCATCTGATTGCCTTTGGTCCACATGCCTCTAAATGTGTCTGCGTGGGTTTCCTCCGGGTGCTCCGGTTTCCTCCCACAGTCCAAAGATGTGCAGGTTAGGTGAATTGGCCATGCTAAAAATTTCCCGTAGTGTTAGGTAAGCGGTAAATGTAGGGGTATGGGTGGGTTGCGCTTCGGCGGGTCGGTGTGGACTTGTTGGGACAAAGAGACTGTTTCCACGCTGTAATGTCATCTAATCTAATCTAAACGTTTCTCATTCATATGTTTGTCCAAATGTCTTTTAAATGTTGTCGCTGTACTTGCATCTACCAGCACATCTGGTAGCTCATTCCATACACACACCTCCTCTGCCTGAAAAAGTTGCCGTTTTGACAATGTTAAATCTTCCCCTTTCCACATTAAAGCTGTATCCTATATGGTTGGTCTGGCCCATCGTGTGGGAAAGACCTTGGCAATTCACCCATTCCATGCCTCCCATGATTTTATTAACTTCCAGAGTGTCACCTCTCAGCGTCCTCCATTCCATTTGATACTAACTTCAAGTACAAGCATTTACTAATCAGCATTGCAAATTTGAAAAAAATATTTAAAACAATGACAGGTAAATAACAATCGGCCTAAACTTCATACTGTGATTTGTTCTTCTCCATGTTACAGTACAAAGGCAGTATGAAACTCTTGCGAGTGCCGATAAGACGTCAAGTAAATAAATTCATGTGCCTCAAGGGGGTGATGATCTCTACAGTGTAAACGTTTCTCTGGCCAGAGTTATGTAAGAAAGGGAATTGTTATACCACACAGTCAGCATGCAGTTGCCTTTAGCACAGTGAGATGAAGGCATGAATACTTCGTGAAATTTGGATTATTCAGTGCAAAGGGGAAGAGGGGTTTTCAATAAAGTTTACTCCTCGAAGGAAACTTTCCAGAGTGAGGTGTGAGTGGGAGGTGTAAAACAGCATGAATGGAGAGGCTGAACCACACTGAGACCAGAGGCAAAGTGGCAGGACAAACGTAGCTTGATGCTACTTCAAGTAAGGTAGACTTGATCAAAGAACTTCAGTTGTCGTGGGAAGGGACCAGAATGCGATAGAATGTGCTCAGTATTTGGAAAGGGAGAACGTGGAATCAGAACGGGTTGACAAGCAGGAAAGAGGATGGAGCAACAATGGCACGGATTTCAATGTGTAATTTCGGAAACACAATTGAAATTCTTGCCTCGCATCTGTGTCTGGTCCCTAAAATAAATGTCTTAAATCTGGGCACACTCTAATGCTCGTTAATTTGTCATTAAATAGTATCCTTGACAGACTTTGTGAACCACGGGTGGTTCATCTTCTTTCGAATCCTTCTTTTCGAACAGAATCAATAATTTCTGAGCAGTATGGGATATTTGCTTGAATGTCTTCCCATGTATACCCACTGACCTTCCTCTGGGTGTAATTCCACATCACGACTCAGACCAGATATGAGACAGAAATCCTCAAGTTAGATGTCTGGTTCGATTCAATCATTCGGGGGAGCTTCTGCAAGTGGCTGAACATATGATCAGCGGAGACTGACTCAATCACAACTCCTCGGTGAAACAACATTTCACTTGTACTCTTTCATTCCAGTCTTCCTGTCTTACTGTCTGCTCCTCATAATGCAGTCTCCTTTACACTAGTGAGATCAAACAGAGACTGCACTGAGGAATATTCCCACTCCGTCTGGAAGAATAACGTTGACCTTCTCACTGCTTCCCATTTCAATAACCTTTCTTGCTCTCATGCTGACTTTTCGGTCCTGAGCTGCTGCAATGTTCCAATGAAGCACAACCCAAGCTCAAGTAACACCTCACTTTACGGATTGTGCGTTACAGCCCGTAGGAGCTAACATTCATTTCCATAACTTCACAGTCTGAACCCATTATGGCTGTTCTCCATTTTACATACATTCTGCTTCCTGGTTTCCCTATGACCTTGTCTATGTCTTGTTTACCTTGCGCTCAATAGAGAGAAACCATTTATCCTATTCACACTTTAATATACACCCAATTTACATCTGTTTCTCTTTCACCACAATCAAAAGCCCATCCTCTGTGACATTGCACCTCCACATGCTCTGTTTCCCATCATTCCTCATCCACTTCTATCAAGGGATTAAACATCCTTTTCAGTTCTGAACAAGGGTCAAGCTGGACTTGAAATACTACCTCTGTTTCTTTGTCTCCACAGATGCTGTCAGACCTGCTGGGTTTCTCCAGCAATTTCTGGTTTTGAACAGCTTGAAAAACGTGTATCAAAGCTGCTCAAAATCCCTGTCTAACATGGAGAACCATAAACTGCGAAGTGAACAATAACACAAGATGTACAAAGTCATTGGTTCTGAAATTACATAAGATTGGCATCATTGACACTACAAAGTTGTTAATCAAGGGAAAAGAGAGAAACAGTTACAATGTTAAAACCGAAAGTGGCACGACTGGACGGAAAAGATTCAGATGAATATTAGAATTGGAATCGTTACAGTGCGGAAACAGGCCCTTCAGCCCACCAAGTCCACACCGATCCTTTGAAGACTAAACCAACCAGACCCATTGCCCTATCATATATTTACCCCTGACTAATGGACCTAACCTGCACATTCCTGAACATTATAGGCAGTTCAACAAGGCCAATAACCTGCACATTTTTGGATTGTGGGTGGGAACCGGAGCATGCAGAAAAAACTCACACAGACACAGGGAAAATGTGTAAAACAGTTGCCAGAGGATGGAATCGGACCTGGGTCCCCAGCGCTGTGATGCAGCAACACTAACCACTGTGCCACGGTGCTGCCCCACCGAAAATATTTAGGGGTCTTCAGAAACTTGACAAGTAAGTGCTGTGACACCCTGGACAGGCACTCATAGGAATGAGAATATTAAATGGGAAGTGTTACCACATCGTAAACAGGTTAGTTCATGGGGTGATGGATGAATGGGTCTCGGTGTGAACTGGGGGACAGACAGCTGAATTGCATTGCAGAAATTGCAGCTCAAACCTGGAAATTCATGTGGTCCTGTAGATCACAGCTGGAGAGAAGGAGAATTGTATTCAGTTACAACCTGTAACGTTTTGCCCAGTCTAATCTTTCATTCTATTATTCCCATTATCGGATCGATGTTTCATTGATGTTTATAGAACATAGAACATAGAAAAATACAGCGCAGTACAGGCCCTTCGGCCCTCGATGTTGCGCCGACCGAAGCCTACCTAACCTACACTAGCCCAATAACCTCCATATGCTTGTCCAATGCCCGTTTAAATGCCCATAAAGAGGGAGAGTCCACCACTGCTACTGGCAGGGCATTCCATGAACTCACAACACGCTGAGTAAAAAATCTACCCCTAACATCTGTCCTATACCTACCACACCTTAATTTAAAGCTGTGTCCCCTAGTAACAGCTGACTCCATACGCGGAAAAAAGGTTCTCACTGTCAACCCTATCTAAACCCCTAATCATCTTGTACACCTCTATCAAATCTCCCCTAAACCTTCTTTTCTCCAATGAGAAAAGCCCCAAGTGCCTCAGCTTTTCCTCATACGATCTTCCTACCATGCCAGGCAACATCCTGGTAAACCTCCTCTGCACTCGTTCCAATGCCTCCACATCCTTCCTATAGTATGGCGACCAAAACTGCACACAATACTCCAGATGAGGCCGCACCAGAGTCTTATACAACTGCAACATGACCACAGGACTCCGGAACTCAATTCCTCTACCAATAAAGCCCAGCACACCATATGCCTTCTTCACTGCACTATTTACCTGGGTGGCAACTTTCAGAGACCTGTGTACATGGACACCAAGATCCCTCTGCTCATCCACACTACCAAGTAGTCTACCATTAGCCCATTAATCCATCTTCTTGTTACTCCTACCAAAGTGAATGACTTCACACTTAGCTACATTTAATTCCATTTGCCACCTTACTGCCCAGCTCTGCAACTTATCTATATCACGCTGTAACCTGCCACATCCTTCTTCGCTGTCCACAACTCCACCGACTTTCATGTCATCCGCAAACTTGCTCACCCAGCCTTCAAGCCCCTCCTCCAGGTCATTTATAAAAATGACAAACAGCAATGGTCTCAAAACAGATCCCTGTGGAACACCGCTAGTAACTGCACTCCAAGATGAACCTATACCATCAACTACTACCCTCTGTCTCCTTCCAGCCAGCCAATTCCTAATCCAAACCTCTAATGCACCCTCAATGCCATACCTCCGTAGTTTTTGCATTAGCCTGCCATGGGGTACCTTATCGAACGCCTTGCTAAAATCCATATACACCACATCTACTGCTTTACCCTCGTCCACTTCCTTGGTCACCCTCACAAAGAATTCAATAAGGTTTGTGAGGCACGACGTGCCCTTCACAAATCCATGCTGACTATCCTTGATCACATTATACCTATCCAGATGTTCATAAATCCTATCCCTTACAATTCTCTCGAAGACTTTGCCCACAACAGAAGTGAGACTCACCGGCCTATAGTTACTCGGGCTATCTTTGCTCCCCTTCTTGAACATTCGCTATCCTCCAGTCTTCTGGCACTATTCCCGTAGACAACGAAGACATAAAATTCAAGGCCAATGGCTCCGCTATCTCCTCCCTAGATTCCCATAGGATCCTAGGATAAATGCCATCAGGCCCAGGGGACTTACCTATTTTCATCCTTTCCAGAATTTCCAACACCTCTTCCCTACATACCTCTAAGCCGTCCATTCTAATTAATTGTGACTCAGTATTCACATCGGCAACAATGTCCTGTTCCTGAGTGAATACTGATGAAAAGTATTGATTTAGTGTCTCACCGATCTCCTCCACCTCCACACACAAATTCCCACTACTATCCTTGACTGGACCGATACCTACCCTAGTCATCCTTTTCTTCCTGACATACCGATAGAAAGCCTTTGGGTTTTCCCTAATTCTACCAACTAAGGACTTTTCATGTCCCCTTCTCGCTGCTCTTAGCTCTCTCTTTAGATCCTTCCTGGCTACCTTATAACTCTCAATCGCCCCAACTGAACCTTCACGCCTCATCTTTACATAGGCCGCCCTCTTCCCTTTCACGAGGGATTCTAATTCCTTGTTAAACCACGGCTCCCTCACAAGACCTTTACTCCCTGCCTGACTTGGACATACTTATCAAGGACACCCATTAGCTGTTCCTTGAACAATCTCCACATATCATTTGTGTTCTTCCCTTGAATCCTATTTTTCCAATCCACGCATCCTAAGTCATGCCTCACCGCATCATAATTTCCCTGCCCCCAGCTATAACTGTTGCCCTGCAGTGCACACTTATCCCTCTCCATCACTAGAGTAAAAGTCACTGAGTTGTGGTCACTGCCCCCGAAGTGCTCACCTACCTCCAAGTCTAACACCTGGCCTGGTTCATTACCTAGAACCAAGTCCAGTATAGCCTCACGTCTTGTAGCCCTGTCTACATATTGTGTCAGGAAACCCTCCTGCACACATTGGACAAACACCGACCCATCTAACGAATTCGAGCTATAGCTTTCCCAGTCAATATCTGGGAAGTTAAAGTTCCCCATAACAACCACCCTGCTACTTTCACTCTTCTCCTGAATCATCCTCGCAATACTTTCCTCTACTTCTCTCAGACCATTAGGAGGCCTGTAGAAAACTCCTAACAGGGTGACCTCACCTTTCCTATTTCTAACCTCCGCCCAAACTACCGCAGATGGCAAGTCTTCCTCCATCACCGTTTCTACTGCTGTAATACTATCCTTGACAAGAAATGCCACACCCCCCCTCTTTTACCCCCATCTCTGACCCTACTAAAGCATTTAAACCCTGGAACCTGCAACAGCCATTCCTGTCCCTGTTCTATCCACATCTCTGTAATGGCCACAACATCGAAGTCCCAGGTACCAACCCATGCTGCAAGCTCACCTACCTTATTTCTTATACTTCTGGCATTGAAGTATACACACTTTAAGCCACCTTCCTGTTTACAGGCACCCTCCTTCGAGATCGATGCCATGTTCCTAACCTCCCTACACTCAAGGTCCTGTACCCTAAAGCTACACTTCAGGTTCCCATGACCCTGCAGAGTTGGTTTAAACCCTCCCAAAGATTACTAGGAAACCTCCCCACCCCCCCCCAACGATACTCATGCCCCTCAGGTTCAGGTGTAGACCATCCTGTTTGTGGGTGAATATACCAGAGTCAGAACCATGTGTACCCCAAACTGATGGCAATCCATTTAAAGCTATCACACTAGCTACTGTACTTACGTTCCAAACAGCAGGACTAATATCTGATCGAGAGGGCAAAATGATTACAAAGCAAACAGATCAGATCGAAGCTCTGCAGTCCTGGCACATCCATCAGAAGTGGAGTTGAACCATGGAACAACTGACGAGAGAAAATGACTCCACAAATATTATTTGAAAATAATATTTATTGGGATTAGGGCGTTGCTTACTAGGTCAGCATTTATTGCCAGAGGACTGTTAAGAGTCGATGACATTGCTGTGTGTCTGGAGTTACATGTGGGCCAGAGCAGGTATGGATGGCAGTTTCCTTCCCTAAAGGACATCAGTGAACCAAATCGAATTCTCCCACAATCAGCAATCGATTCATGATCATCATTAAACTCTTAATCCCAAACATTTATTGGATTTGAATTCCGTCATGTACTATAAAAGGATTCGAACTCACGTCACCAAAACATGACTGGGGTTGTTAGACGAACACATCTGCTGCAACACCATTCAGCTAGAGCTTGACCACTCCCCGAAAAAGATGTACCCTTCCTGCACATCAGTGTGAAAGACAAGGATGCAGTGTATACGCCATCCTCAGCCAGAAGTGTTGCTTGGATGATCCCCACAGATTCACAGACGCTAGACTTCAAACAATTCGATTCGCTGCACGTAACATGAAGAAACAGCTGAACACAATAGATATGACAAAGGGAATGGGCCCTGACACCATTCCTGCAATAAGCCGTGTCTCTGTGGAAGCTGTTTCATTCCAGATCCAACTCTGACATCTCCCTGGCAATGCGGAAAATTACACAAAAGTGTCCAGTCCTCTAAGAGGAGAATAATTACAATCTGACCAATTACCACCCCCTCAGTCCCATCACGATAATCAAATTGGTGGGAATTTTTTGACGGAGCTTTCGACCAGCACAGACATAACGTGCACAGTGCTGTTTCCGATAGGCCCCCATGTGGAGACGGTGTTTCTGTGGACATGTCACTGGATTACTAATCCAGACCAGAATAATGCTCTGGCAGCTGGTGGAAGTTAGATATAATTAATAGAATATTGAGATCTAAAATCTTGTGCCAGTAATATGGACCTTGAAGCACATGTCTATTGTCAATGTAAATTTCCTTTCCTCAATGTATATTCAGGAAGTGAATTTCCAGTGCTTTGCTGGTCGAACCAAAAAGTGACTCCAGACACACAGACATGTGGTAAACTCTTCGATGGTCTCTGAACCGGCCATGCAAGACCGTTACATCAACCTTCTCCGAGGTATTAAAGGATAAAAATGAGATAACACCTGGCAACAGCATTTGTATCGGAAAAGGGAGTAGGAAGCACAGTCCTGTCGACACTGCAGAGTCCACCTTCCTTACATCTGAAAGCTTATGAGGAGAAAGTGAGGACTGCAGATGCTGGGGATCAGAGCTTAAAAATGTCTTGCTGGAAAGGTGCAGCAGGTCAGGCAGCATCAAAGGAGAAGGAGAATCGACGTTTCGGGCATAAGCCCTTCTTCAGGAATGAGGAGGGTGTGCCAAGCAGGCTAATGAGAGCTTATGACAACATTAACAGAGCTTTCCCACAAACTGCACAGAAACATCGCAAAATGAGTAGGCCTTTCAATACATTGAGCCCACCCCACTCTACGTCATGGCCAAACAACTCTTCAATTAACTTTGCCCTAACACTATATACTGTATATCCTTTGAAATGTTCATATATCAGAGAAATGTGAAGTAGGAACTTTGGTCCGTCAATTTTGCTCTCCCATTCAATAAAACAATGGCTGAACCTATATCTCCACACCAAACTACTGCTGCAAATTCACCCGTTTAGTGTCTAGCAATCCTTATTTATATTCAGTGCCTTAGTTTTCACAGTCTTATGTGGGACAGAATTCCCCAGATTCACCATTCTGCGAGTGCAGGCATTTATTCTCATCTCAATGCAGAGTGGCTTGCCTGTACCTAATACTGTGACCCTTGTTTTCACGTCCCAGCCAGTGGAATTATCATCCCTGCTGACAATCTGTCTCACCCTGTCAGAATTTTATATATTTCACTGAGATCTCCACTTATTTTCCTAAACTCCATTGAACACAGGCCCAGTCGCCCCAAACTCTGCTCCCACAACACGTCTGTCATCCCAGAGATCAGTCTGATCATCCTTCACTGCACTCCCTCAATGTCAGGTTTGTGCTTTGTTAGGTAAGGAGACCAATACTGCACACAATACTGCATAATGTTCGATATGGGGGCTCACCAAGACCCTGTGTAGCTGCAGTAAGACACACCTGGGCTCAAATCCCCCGGAAATGAAGGTCAATGCATCATTTAACTTTCTTCTTACTTTCTGTTGCAGCAGTATTGCTTTCTGTGACTGGTGTACAAGGAGATCGAGATCCTTTTCAATGATACAGCTCCCCACTTGGTGGGTCTATGTATATTGGTCAGTGTACCAATATCAATCCCAGTATTGACTTCTGGCTTCAGAACCCACTGCCTGCACTGACCTTGGAGTTTGGTGGTGAAGAAGTCAACAAAAGTATACACATACGTATCTTCATGCAGCAACTTTTTTCCATGAATTCCTTTTGAAATGCGAGCCTGTTCATCTATTTCCTACCAAATTGCTCAATTTTACATCTATCCACATTGTTCTTCATCTGCCACGTATTTTATCATTTTGTCCACTTGTATCAATCACTTTTAAACTTTTTTATATCCTCCTCACCCACTCACAATCCAGTTTGGTACCATCAGCAAATTTGAAAAGATTGCATTTAATACCCATGAACACATATTTGATCTATTTTCTGAATAGATGAGGCCCAACCATCAATTCCTGGATTATACCACTAGTCATTGCTTTCTACTGCAAAATATATGGAACGGTTTATGCTAATTCACTTTTTCCTGTCAGGTCTCCTATTCTCAACCCATGCCAGTATATTAGATATAGATGTTATACACTGTTATGGGCCAGGACAGACCCCCTAAAATCATTTCAAGGAAGTTGCACAGACCGAACTTTTGCTCATTGACTTAAGCAAGTGTAAGGCGGATATTCCAGGGGTGACACAGCTGGTCAAATCACTTAGTTTTAATCAAAACAGAATGTCTTTGCAAGATTACTGAGTGAGATGCAAACAATACAGAACAACTTAACCGATCCGAAAACCGAACAGATTATCCCAACTTAATGATCGTGTTCCAAATACTTGATATAATCCCCATAAACACTCCACGGCAAAACCGAAAAGAAAATAAAAAATCAAACCCAGTTTCTTACAGAAGAGACGTCAGAGAGAGGGAGGAACAACATGGACCTGCTTCTTTGGGTCTGGTAGCTTCACAACTGGCTGCCTGCTTTAAGTAAACAGCCAGACTGTGGAAAATCAGACCAAACAAACCAAAGCAGAGGAACTGAACTAGGATAACTGGCCACTCCCCTTTCATAAGAACAGAAGAACAGAAGAACTAGGAGCAGGAGTAGGCCGTCTGGTCCTCTGCCATTCAATAAGATCATGACTGATCTACTCGTGGATTCTGATCTACTTTCCCGTGCTCTTACCGTATCCCTTACTTACTGTATTGTTCAAACAGTATCTACCTTAGTTTTAAATACATTTGCTGAAGTAGTATCAACGACTTAACTGGGCAGGGAATTCCAGAGATTACAAACCTCTGGGTGAAGAGGTTCCTTCTCAATTCAATCCTAAATCTACTCCCTCTAATGTTGAGGCCATTCCCTCTTGTTCTAGCTTCACATGCCAGTGGAAACATCCTCTCTACTTCTCTCTTATATACTCCCTGCATAATTTTATATGTCTCTATGAGATCATCCCCTCATTCTTCTAAATTCGAATGAATATAGTCCCAGTCTGCTAAGTCACACCTCATAAACCAACCCCCTCACCTCTGGAATCACCCGAATAAACCCCTTCTGCAACCCCTCCAGTGCCAGTATACCCTTCCCGAAGTAAGGAAGCCAAAACTGCATGCAGTACTCCAGGTGTGGCCTCACCAGCACTCTGGACAGCTGCAACATAACCTCCCTGCCTTTCACCTCAATCCCTTTAGCACTGAAGGGCAACATTCCATTTGATTTCCTCAGTAATTGCTGTACCTGCGGCCAACCTTCTGTGATTCATGCACATGGACAAGCAGGTCCCTCTGTATAACAGCATGCTGCAATGTTTTACCATTCAAATAATAATCCTTTTTGCCGGCACTCCCAACAAAAAGGATGATATCACAATTATCAACTTTGTACTCCATCTGCCAGACCTTTACCCACTTACTCAAAGTAGCTATGTTAATCCACGAAGTCTCACAGACCTCTGCCTGCTTTGCTATGAAACGCATCTTCATGTCATCCGCAAACCTTGACACACTACACAAACTCCCCAACTCCAAATCGTCTATATAAATTGTGAATAATTGTGGCCCTAACACCAATTCCTGAGGCACACCACTAGGTATTGATTGCCAGCCAGAATATCACTCGCTTACACTCACAATTTGCTTTCCGATGATCAAGCAATCCTCTGTCTATGCCGATAATTGACCTGTAACGTCTTGCACTTTTTTCTTATGCAGCAGCTTCTTGTGTGGCAACTTGTTGAAGACATTTTGGAAATTTAGGTACACCATAGCCACTGGGGCCTCGTTGTCCATCTTGCTCGTATTGTCTCCATAGATTTCCAAAAGACTTGTTAAACGTGACCTGTTCTTCATGAACCCATGCTGTGTCTGCGCAATGGAAGGATTTCTATTGAAATGCTTTGCTATTTGTTCCTTGATAATACACTCAAGCAGATTCCTCAGTACACAGGAAAAGCTAACTGGTCTATAATTCCCCATATTTTGTTTACCTCCCTTTATAAACAGTGGCGTCACATTTGCTGTTTTCGAATCTGCAGGGACTGCCCTGGATTTCAGCAAATTCTATCAAATTGCCACAATTGCATTTACTATTTCTCCCGCTACCTCTTCTAGAACCCTGGGATGCATTCCATCAGGGCCAGGAGACTTGCCTACCCTCAGCTCCGTTAGCTTGCGCAACACTATCTCTTCCATAATAATGAATGTTTCCAAGGTTCTCACCTACCTCCGTCTCTTTGACAATCACTAGCATGCTATTAGTGTCCTCCACTATGATGACAGATACAAAACACCTGTTCAATGCCTCGGTGATTTCGTCATATCTTATAGCTAAATGACCCTTCCCATACTCTGAAGGACCAACATTTCCTCGAGTCTTGCTTTTACGTTTTATGCATTTATAGTATATACCATCATCTATCTATCTTTATATTCTGTACTTGTTTTTTTTCTCTCTCGTGTTCTATCATATTTTTCTTTATAGTTCATTTTGTGGCTTTCTGTTCACCTTTTCCCCAATCTTTTAAGTTTCTGCTGATCTTGGCCACTTCGCATTCCTTCTCTTTCAATTTGATAGCGTCCCTTATTTCCTTCAATACAATTGACAGATTACCCATTTTCTTAGAGTCTTTCATTTTCACTGGAATATACTTTTGCCTAGGAAATAAAAAATCTCCTTTGAAAGTTGTCCACTGCTTGTCAACTCTCCCATCATGAAGTATTTATTTTGAGGCGACATTAGCCAGCTCCTCCCTCATTCTATTGTAGTCTCCCTTGCTGAAGCACAGCTACTTGTTATTGGATTTTATCTTCTCTCCAACTGTATTCTAAATTCAACCATACTGTGATCACTCCTTCACTATGATGTGAATACTTATTCTTGTCTCATTGTACATGACCAGACCTACCATACCTTGCTCCTCATTATGCATGCTTTTATTTTAGACTTGAAAGCATTCCCAAGTAGTCAAACCCAGACTTTTTGGATTCGCTGTTTTTAAGACATCCATAAAAAATAAAACAATGCCAGAATAAACTTGTTAAAGGAGTAGCAATGTCACAACACTATACTTGGGACTTCCTCAAAAATGTTTCTGATTCTCCAAATTCACTGCATCCATTGCTGCGCCATAATTTATTTCCCAATCAGTTTCTCAAATATGATTGGTCTTCAATAAATCGGCAATGACTTTATCTATGTTCATTACTTCATCATTAATGTAAGTTTCAAAGTTCCCTGAAAATGTGTCCTTTCTACTAGACTCTTGTATTGTCCTGATTTTTTTTCGGTGCTAAGCAGACTGTGATTCCCTGCCTCCTTTGAAATACTGAGATTACATTTGCTGCTGTCAAATCTGTGAATTCAGTTCCAGAATTATCAAGCATTTGGAAGAGGATAAACAGAGTATTCATTATTACCTTGGCCACCTACCATAGTAATCAACGAGAAGATTAACAGGTCATGGGGATTTATCAGATTCCAGTCAAAATAATTTCTCCAAAACTGTTTATGTACAGATTTGATTCTACTTACTTTTTCTCAGTAGACTGAGAAGTGCTTGGAGTTTACTTTTTGAAATGATTTCTTTTGTGAAGGCAGAACAGAAGTGGTTGCTTAGTAGTCCTGCAATTTTCCTGTTCTCTGGTTTCAGCCTGTAAGGAAGATACAATGATCTTCTCTAACATTTCACCTTGGTATACTCTAAGTTGAAAAGCTTTTGCATTTCACTCTTGTTAATGTACGCTTTATAAACCCATCATTTCCTGTCTAAAGCTGGTCGGTGATTGACCTTCCACAGCCATACAATCACAGAAGCAATCTCTGTACAGTCAGAAATACAGTACAATCTACATTAGTCCCACTTTCCTGCATCAGGCCCATAGACGTGAGTGTTATGACACTTCAAGTGCTTGTCCACGTGCCGTTTAATGGCTGTGCGATGACCCACAACAACTTCTCTCTCAAAAAGTGCATTCCAGACACTAACATCCTCTGGGTGAAAAAACCATCCTGAAATCCTCTCTAAACCTCAAACCCTTCACTTTCAAAGCGTGCTCCTTTGCTCTTGACCCTCTGACTTAAAGGAACCGCTGCTGTCTCTCCATACTGTCCATGCCGTTCGTAATCTTACCCTTCTGAATCACGTTCCCCTCAGTCTTCTTCGCTCCAAAGTAACCAACCAGAGCGTATCCAGCCTCTCTCCATAGCTGATATGCTCCATTCCAGGGAACACCCTGATGAATCTTCTCTGCGCCACTCTCAGTGAAATCACATCTTTCCTGTAATGAGGATCCATGAACTGCACACAGTATTCCATTTTGACCTCGCCAAAGTGCTATATAACTCTTGTAATCTATGCCTCGATTAGTAAAGTCTATGCCTGCTGTCTCCAGTTACTTCTTAACTAATCTATTACCCAGACCTGTCACATTCAGGAATGTGTGGAGAAGCACCATCTGAACTTGCGAGTCTGTTCCCATTTATTGAGTCCTCCAATGTCTGGTTCCTTCTTCCAAAGTGCATCACCTCATATTTATCAATGTTATATTCCATCTGCCATTGATCTGCCCATCTCACCATTCCATCTGCATCTTCCTGTAACTTAAGACCTTTCTCCTAACAGCTAACCACCCGAGTAATCTGTGCGTCAGACACAAACCTAATTACTACACTAACCCCATGCCCCTTCACATTCGCATCAAATCATCTATGAATGCCACAAATAATAAGGGACACAGCACTGACACACAAACAATCTTCAACAACCACCTATTTTCTGCAATAGTTTCTCGAACACTGATCTGATTCTCACTGGTCTGTAATTCCTTGGTCAATCTCTACAGCCCTTCCCATAAAGGGTGTTCTCTAGTCCTCGGTACATTAACTGTGACCAGATTGTATTTAAACATTTTCATCATCGCCTTTAATCCCTTGTCTCCAGCAGCAGCCTTAGATATAACTGATCTGGACCCAGGGACCTGAATATTTTATACCAGCCAAAACTATCAATCCCTGTACACATCTTACATAAATCTGCTCAAGAGCATCTCAGTCCATCTTCTCTAATTCTGTCCCTGCATCCTCCTTCTCCCAAGTAAAAGAGACATGAAGCTCTCATATTTCAATCTATCAATGTTCACGGGCTTCACAAACAGATTCCCGCCTTGATCTCAGGTCAAGTTTCGCCAGCATAATACCTTGCTATCTAAGGGATTAATTTGAGAATGTCCATTCAGTATATGGGATCGGTATATTTTATTTTGATCAAGCCATCAAAATTGTATACAATGCTCCAGGTACAGTCTCACCAGTACTCTGTGTAACTAGTGCAGAATATTTTTATTGCTCATCTGAACAAATTACTGCAGAAGCTGGAATCTGTACTGAAACTAACACATGCTAGACATCACAGTGAGTCAGACAGCATCCGTAAAGAGAGAGCAAGTTAACGCTTTGAGTCTAGTTGACCCTTCAACGTCTGTATTCAGATTCCCTTTAAAGAAGGCAAACTTAACTTTTACCTTCCCCGTTTGTATATGTTCCTCCCAATATCCTTTGCTTTAATGTTTTCTGTTAACTTACTGTATGTGCTGATTAAAACTCCACCTGAATATTTGACTATATCGCATCCATTGCTTCTCTATGTTTAGGTCTACAAGATATATCTTCAAACAAAACGTTTATAAATGATAACTTCCCTTTCATAAATGCAGAATAATTCTCTTGAAGTTTGCTATTACTTTCTCAGTGTCCAATATCACATTCGATATGATAGATTGCAAAAGATTACTTCCTGCGGATCACAAGTAAACTGGTCTGTAGTTTTCCACTCTCCCTCTTCTTCCCTTCTAAAATCGTTGGAATGCATTTATATCCTTTCAAATTGGATACGGATAAATACAATCATCCACAATCCAATCCATCTGTGTATTGCTGCTTTCTCTGAAATTGCAGTGTGAAGTACATCTGGTCTGTCAGATTTATCTATCCTCAATCCAGGTATGTTGTCAGATACTACCACGTCACCAGTATGAATGATTTTAGTGTTTAGTTACAAAGGTCCGATGGTATTTCTGGGATATTTTCTGGATCTTCGTCCGTGAAGGCAGACACAATGTAACAGTTTCGTCTCCCTGTCAATTTCCTGTTCTCTCCAATAAATTATCCTGTCTACACATTCACACTGCCACATTTGGCCTTGTTTTCATTTTCCTTTCAAATATGGACCGACACTTTTCGCCAGTATTTACCAAGAACAAACAAAATTCCAGAACAGGAGTACGTCCTTCGGACCTTCCAAGCCTGCACCGATCCAGATCCTCTATCTAAACCTGTCACCTATTTTCGAAGGATCTGTATCCCTCTGCTCCCTACCCATTAATGTATCTGTCATGATACATATTAAATGTCGCTATCGTGACCACGTCTACCACCTCCGCTGGCAATGCGTTTCAGCCATCTGCCCGTCTCTGTGTAAAGAACTTTCTGAACATATCTCCCATAAACCTTTCCCCCTAATCTTGAAGTCGTGACCCCTACAAATTGAGTACCTCACTCTGGGAATAAGCGTCTTGCTGTCCACCCTGTTGATACCTCTCATGATATTATAGAAATCAATCAGGTCCCTCGAACTTCCATCAGTCTTAATGATCCTAATCTACCAAACCTCTCTTCATCGCCAGTTGCCTCCAATACCAGGAAACATGTTGGTGAAATTCCTCTGCACCCACTCCAAAGCATCAACATCCTTTTGGTAATGTGGCACTGAGAACTGTACAAACTATTCCAAATGTTGTCGAAGAAAAGCCGTACACAACTGTAATATGACCAGTCTTCTCTTCTACACAATAGATTCCAACAGATTCCCTCCTGTGGATGACAAGTTAACTGGTCTGTACTTCGCCACTTTCTCTTTTCTTCCCATCTTAAAATGGTGGAATCAGGGAGCAAAGTATGCTGTATGCCATCTTGACCACTCCATCGACCTGCCCCTCTAAGGAACAATGGATCTGAACACCGAGATCTCTCTGTACATCAGTTTTGCCCAGGGCTTTTTCCATTTACCCGATAGTTCACTCTTGGATTGGATCTTCCAAAATGCATCATCTCACATTTGTCCAGATTGAACTCTATTTGCCATTTCTCTGCACAACTCTCCAATCGATCTATTTTCTGCTGCATTCTCTGACAGTCCCTTTCACTTTCTGCTACTCCACCAATCTTAGTGCCATCTGCAAACTTATTAATCAGACCACCTTTAGTTCATTTATGTGTATCATAAACAATAGCGGTCCCAGCACTAAACCCTGTGAAACACCACGCAGAACAGTTTTTCATTTTGAGAAACTCCCTTCCACTGCTGCTCACTGTCTGCTGCTGCCCAGCCTGTTCTCCATCCGTTTAGCTGGTAGACCCTAGACCCTTTGCAACTTCACCTTCTCCATCAGTTTTCCTCATCAAAACCCTTACCGAAGTCGAGTATATGACATCTACAGCCCTTTCCTCACTGTCAATTTTCACTTCTACAAAGAAATCTATTATGTTTGTGAAGATGTGACCTCTCCGCAACAAAACTAGGGAAGGTTTTGTTTGGAGTCTGTTTGGAATCAGTCGGGTTTTATTTCCAAGGCAGGACTTTATAAAATACCACATTGTCTGACTGCCTACAAAGTGCATGTTTTTTTAAAACAAAATAGAATGCATTTGGAAATACAAATCTACAAATTCAAATTCACCCCACAGATTTACGTGTGAGAAATGTGGAGTGTGTGTGCGCGGGGGTGGGGGAAGAGTGAGAGAGAGATTATGTATCTGTGTGTGAGAGAGAGAGAGAGAGAGCGTGTGCATGTGTGTGCAAACAGGCTCAGTTAACCCCTTCCTTACATAACTTTCCCTATCCCAATAAAAGGGAACATTTACTCAGTTTGGGTGGGATAGATGGGCATTGCTTTGGGGTGGACCATAAATGTTTCAATCTTCTTATTCTTTCTTCCGTGTATGTGGGAGTAGTGCAAGAACACTGCAGGACTGTTTATATTACATACTGCTTATAAAGGGAGATAGAGATATATAAACAGACCGGCTGCATAAGGTGACCAGTGGGGGTACTTGCATAGACAATAAACAAGTGTCCACTATTTATTGCCCATTGATGTTGTGCAGTGCTGCTCCTTGTGACATCATTCAGAGCATTGAGACTGCTGCTCAGGAACAGGAGAAGGTAATTCTGTCACTATGTGTCTGTCACAGAGGGACAGGTGGAGATCATTCAGCCTCTCGACCCTTTTACAGATAGACAGTGGGAGGCCATCAAGCCTCTCGGGTCTGTTGCAAAGGGAGAGGAAGAGACCATCCAGCCTCTCGGGTCTATTGCAAATGGGCAGGAGGAAGCCATTCAGCCTCTCGAGTCTGTTGCAAATGGACAGGAGGAGGCCACTCAGCCTATTGAGCCTGTTACAGAGAGACAGTAGGAGGCCATTCAGCCCATTGAGCCTGTTACAGAGGGACAGGAGGAGGCCATTCTGCTTCTTGAGCCTGTTATTCAGTAACTACCAGTTTTAAAATACTTATGGCGAAGAACAGTCCTGACATAAATGGTAAAGTTCTAAATTGAATCAGGCCAACTTTGAACGTTTTATATTGGCAAGTTCAAAAACTGCTTGGGAGAAGCTCGTTGCAGGAAAGTGGGAGGCGTTCACAAATGAGATTACAGGGTTCTAGGTAGAGTATGTTCCGGTTCATGAGCAATGCAAGAATGGTCGGGAATGCTGGATGGCGAGCGGAATTGAGGTTCTGTTCAAGAAAAAGACGGAAGCATATGATAGGTACAGACAGCAGGGACTAATCGAGTGAATCCATCGAGGAGTACCAGGAGTACCAGGGCTAGAGGCTAATACTCAAGAGGGAAATGGGGAGAGTAAACTGTGGGCATAAGATATCTTTCGAAAATAAGGTAAGGGACAATGCAAAGAGATTCTACCAATACATTGAGCTCAAAAGAGTAACTAGGGAGAGGACAAGGCCTTTTAAAAATCAGCAAAGTGACCTATGTGTGGAATTACAGGAGATTGGTGAGATACTACATAAATATTTTGCATCAGTATTTACTGCAGAGTAGGATATGGAAGGTCGAGAAATTGTGGAAATGAATAGTGATAAAAGTGTCCATATTACAGAAGATGAGGAGCTGGCTATCCTAAAATGCATTAAGGTGCATAACTCCCTCTGACCTTTTATGTGACTCTTGGATAGGCACTTGGAAGTTAGTACAATGAAGGGCACATATGTTAATCTGATCTTAGAGTAGAAGAAACTGCCGGCACAACATCAACAGCTCAAGGGCCTCTACTGTGCTGCACTGTTCTGTGTTTTACGACCTGATCAGGTGTATTTCAGAATCTGTTGGGAAGCTAGGGAAGCCATTGTTCGATATCTAGCTGAGATATTTTGATCATGGACAGCCACAGGTAAGGTTGTGCCATTATTTAAGAACAGTTGGCAAGGAAAAGTGAGGAAACTATAGACCGGTGGGCCTGATGTCACTAGTGGGTAAGTTGTTGGAGGGGATTCTGAGGGACAGGACTTACTTGTGTTTGGGAAGGTAAATTCCAATTAGCGATAGTCAACATGACTTTGCATGTGAAAATCTTGTCTCAATAATTTGATTTAGTTTATTGAAGAAGTGAAGAATAAGATTGATGAAGGCACAAAAATAGAACTGTGGAATAAAATATGAACTTTAAT
Source organism: Chiloscyllium punctatum (assembly GCF_047496795.1). Taxonomy (NCBI): domain Eukaryota; kingdom Metazoa; phylum Chordata; class Chondrichthyes; order Orectolobiformes; family Hemiscylliidae; genus Chiloscyllium; species Chiloscyllium punctatum. The sequence continues at coordinate 46,615,683 of NC_092766.1, read as the reverse complement.
AAGGCATTCAAAAGAGTTCCACGTGGTAAACTGTTAAGCATGGTTAGAACGCATGGAATACAGGGAGAGTTGTAGTTAATTTGCTCAAAGGTAAGAGATGAAGGTAATGCTTTTGTGGCATACTTTATTTGGACTGGAGGCCTGTGACCAGCAGTGTACCACAAGGATCTAATGGATTTTGTCATTTATGAAATGATTTGGATGTGAATATTAGTAAGAATGTTTAGTGAGTTTGCAGGTTACACCAAAATTGGTGAGCTAGTGGACAGTAAAGATGGTTAACTCAGAGTAAAATGGGACCCTGATAAGATGTGCCTAAGGGCCGAGGAGTAGCTGATGGAGTTCATTTCAGACAAACAGATGGTGTAACACTTTTGTGAGCCAAATTGGGTCAGCACTTGGAGGCAGGATGCTGGGAAGTGTTTCCAAACACAGACAGCTAAATAGAAACTAGGGAAACCCTGCAGTGTGGAAACAGGCCATTTGGCCCATCAAGTCCACAATGACCCTCCAGATAACATGCTGACCAACACACCCATACGTTACCCCAGTAACTCTACATTTCCCTTACACAATCCACCTAACCTGCATTTCCCTGGATACTTTGGGGAAGTTTAGTAAGGCCACTGAACCTATCCTATGCAATTTTAGACTGTGGGATGAAAACCACACAAACACGGGGAGAAACAGCAAACACAGCACATGCTGTGCTCTTCAGGGGCCACACTTTTCGACTTTCTTCCTGCAGATGCAACCAGACCCGTTGAGGTTTTCCTGCAAATTCTTGGGTATGTAATTTCCTGTTTATAACATAAACAAACTTTTCCCTGCAGCATTGTCTTCCATGCGCATCTCCCACCAGTGTTTGTTCTCCTTCTTGGTGCTAAGCTGCAGTCAAACTGTTGCTGTGTAAACTGAGCACCGTAGTGAGATGAATGGTAGATTCAGCGAGATTTTTCTTGATGCCTTTCTCGATGTTACAAAATCTCGCTGCATTTTGTTGGAAAAACGCATGGATAAGAAAGGCTGAGATGGGTATGGGCCAAGTGCAGGGTTATGGTGTCAATGTGGACTGGCATTTTGGTTGGAATGGACCAGTTCTGGCTTAAGGGCCTGTCTCCGTGCAGTAGGATTGTATGACTGTAAAAGAAAGTAGTTTGGGATATAGACAGTGGGGGGGGGGGGGGGGGGGGGGGGGGCTTGAGAAACAATGTCATGGAAAGATATGTTCAGAGGTTTCAAAATTCTAAATGTAGACATGTCGATAGCATCTGGTAACATAAGCCAACATTACCAGGAATGATGGGTGAATGGGATATTGGTGTGAGTTCAGATGATGGAGAGTTTTGGATGAGGATTTGTTCTGCAGCTTTGTACCTGGGAGTGGGGTCAGCAGAGTCTTTTACTCTGGGCTGAATCTAACACTAATTTCTTTCAGTGTCATTTTAATTGAGTGACAGAGTTTATGTCTGTATGAGACTGAGCGAGTTTCCTGGTGCTATCTTATCGAACTCACCTCATTAACTACCCACCCCAACGCAAGGTGTCCCTGTCATTTAATGCCAGCCTTATTTCTCCCACTCAGCATAGTTGTAGGTACTCACCATCGCCGGAAATCCCTGGATATTCCATGATCCATGGCACTGATGCCAAAAGTAAATGCCAGTGGGCAAATAATTGAGCTTTCTCAGTTCGGACATGCCCTGCCCAGTTGAGTCCGAGCATGGCAAATAAGACAATAGATAATAGACAATAGACAATAGGTGCAGGAGCAGGCCATTTGGCCCTTCGAGCTAGCACCAGCATTCATTATGATTATGGCTGATCATCCACAATCGGTATCCTGTTCCTGCCTAATCCCCGTAACCCTTGATTCCACCAACTTTAAGAGCTCTATCCATCTATAAGGGGCAATTACAACACGAGTTTGTCGGCAGGGGCATTGATGTCCTGGTAGATGAGGTAGTAGAGAGGGCGACCATTCTCTTCTCAAAGGGAGCCACACCACCAGACCCACCGAGCATGCTCTGAGCTCAACAACCCAGCTCAGTGCAGTATCTGTGGTCTGAAGAAATGTCCAGCAATACAGGGCAAGCATCAATAACCTTCCCCACTCTGTCAGGATAAGGGTCATTGTATTCTCTCTGCTCCCTCACGTTCACTGTATATCTGTTATAGCACCTACCTCAGAACAAGGCTCATGCTCCAACATTCTCACTGCTGCAGGCAGCACCTTTCCCTCCTCTCTCTAGCCTTTGTGATACCCCCACTCATTTATAGAATGCTCTGGAGAGTGCTGATTATGGAAGGTTCCAGATAACGTTTCAAACAATTCCCAGTTTCAGGAGAATGACAGTGCCCCAATGTGGAAAACCGGAAGGGAAGGAACAGTGTGCTTTTTAAAAAATTAAAATTACATGCACACGAAATTGAAATCCATCATGAGGCCATTCTGTCCTTCAAACGTGCTCTACCACTTAATATCGCGAGTGATCTAACTGTCTCCTGAGCTCCATGTTATAGGAACTTTCAGTCATTCTGCCCCCAACTTCCTGTCACTGACCAGACGACACTCAGGCATTTTTATCCTGGGTTTCTTCAAGCATGTGTTCCTTAGGCATTTCCCATGGGGAAGGACTCAACTACCAATATGTCCCATCAGCTTTCTATTTTCATGCAATAGTAAGCATCCTTCACACAGACCAATCAGAAATATACTGTTATTTAATAGTTGTCGATATCTAAACACATTTGATATTCTGGTTATTTTGCTTGTGTTACTTTATTGCATTCAGCTCAATATAGCATCGAAATACTTGTTTTCACAATTTCCAGCAGAAAACATTTTTATCCTCAGCTGGTACCTTGACCGTTACCTGAATTGTACCTTTTTCCTTGTTATGAAAGTTTCTCTTGCCCTTTGTCTGTGAGTGTTTCTGTCTGAAACAGTTGCACAGGCTCCCACTCAGTTGGCTGGACAGCCAGTTTGTAATGCAGAGGAAGGCCAATAGCGTCGGTTCAATTCCCCACACTGACAGAGGTCACTCTCTCCCAGGCTCAACTCCACTTTCCTGCTAACCCCTCATATCCCTCAACTTGCTGATATGTCAAAATCCAATCCAGCCCATCTGTAAAAACATTCAATGACCCAATATCCACAACTCTCTGGGTTAGTGTAATTCAGACTTCAAGACCTTCTGAAAGAAGACATTTCTTTGTATCTCAGTTTGAAATCGATATTCCTTATTCTGTCTCTGAGTTTGAGACTCTGCCCAGGTGTGGAAACACATTCTCAGCATCTACCTTGTCAAGCCCCCTCTGTATCCTTTACGTTTCAGTAATATCACGCTCATTCATTTCAAGCACAATGAATAATCGCCTCACCATTTCAGATGTATTCAATAATTCAACCCTTTCATCCCAGGAATTTGCGTATTGTATCATTCTAGTTACTTGCTGCAACACCACGCTGACATAATGTTTCATACACAGGAACACTCCAATCCTTTTTTACTGCTCCTTTGTTGGCAGTCATCTTCATTAAATAACAGCCTGCCTTTTCGTTCGCAGTCTCATTCTCAAACTCGGATGTATATTGCATTCAGCTCCCGCCGTCAGGCTGTCAGAATAGACTGTAAATAACTGATGCCATCAGACTGGTATGTGTGATACCTCAGTAGATATGTCTTTATCATAACGATCCATTAATCCTGACTCTCCGATTTCAACATGTTAACCACCTGTCATCCCATGCTAATACATTGTCCATAACACTACGAGCTTGTGTAAGAACCTTTATTTTGTGATACCTTGTGGAAGATCTCTGGAAAGCCATATGCCTACCAGTTCCCCTTTATCAAGTCCACATGTTACATTTTCAGGGATCTCAGAATAACTTTGCAGGCAGAGTATAGTTTCCCATTCACAAAACCATGCTGACTCTGCGTGAAGCATTTCTAAATGCCCTTCAATTCTTGCCTTAATAATAGACTCTCGCAGATTCCCAGTAATAATCATTAGGCTAAATGTTTCCTGCCTTCTGTCTCATTCCTTTCTTGAAGACAGGCGCCACATTGGAGGTTCTCCAGTTTCGCTGGAATACTCTTGAAATCGAGAGAGTTAAGGAATCTTTCACACAGTCCCGCCAGTCATTCTGTAACCAGTTTTTTTTTAAAAAAAAATCAACTGTGAATTACTGCTGACCGGTCTACCCTTACTTTTATCCATTTATTAAAAAACTTGTTCCTTTTGTTAGACACAGTTCAGAAACTTGCCTCCTATTAACATTTTGTCTATATCAATGACATGCTTACAGTTCCTTCCCCGTGAGGAACAATGCAAAGTACTGGTGTAATTTTTTGCCTGTTCCCTGTAGCCAGTTCCCAGTCACATCCTCCAAATGGCCTCAATATACTTTCCAGACTTCATTTCTACCTAAGGTCAGACACTCATTTTGAACTTTTTTATATATACACAGAAAATTTTGTGATGCTTGTTTTTATATTTCTTGCCAATTACTTACATTATATCTTTTGTTCCCCTTTTCTCGCTTTCTAAATTCATACAGTCAGATCATGCACGAACAGACCCTTTGGTCCAACTTGTCCATGCTTAACTAAACTAGTCCCATCTGCTTTCATGTGTCCCATATGCCTCTAAACGTTTCCCATTTATATATTTGACCAAATGTCTTTTCAATGTTGCAGCTGTACTTTCATCTACCACTCTTCCTGTTGCAGTTCATTCCATACACACATCACCCTATATGTCAAAAATTGCACCATTGGTCCTTTTAAATCTTCTCCCTTTCATCTTAAAGCGATGTACTCTATGTTTGAACATCACAGACAAAAATTTATACTGTGATTTGTTTTTAATAAAAATAACAATACTAAGACAGCATGAAACCCTTACCAGTGCCATTAGGAAGTCAAACCCTTAAATTCCTTTGTCGAAAGAGGGTGATGATCCCTACACTGAAAGCGTATATCTAGCCAAATCCAAGTAAGAAAGGGAATTCTTTTTCCACTCGGTAAGCATGCAGTTGCCTTTAGCAGAGTGAGATGAAGGCTGAGTATACTTGTTGAAATTTGGATCACAGCGTGAATTCAGTGCGGGGCGGGGTGGGGTGGGGGGGTGGAGGTGATTTCAATAAGGAAACTCCAAGAAGGAAACTTTCCGGAATGAGATGTGAGTGGGAGGTGTAAAACAACATGAATGTAGAGGTCGAGTCACACTGAGACCAGAAGCAAAGTGGCAGCACAAAACACACCTTGATGCTAGTGCAGGGCAGGTAGACATGTTCAAAAAGCCTCAGATAGAACCATAATGTGAGACAATGTGCTTTGTAAGTGGACAGGGTAACCTGGAATCAGGAAGCGGAGATGAGCAGGGAAGAGGATGGGGCAGCAATGGCAGGCGTTTCTGGGGGTAATTCAGGCAGCACAGTTGACATTCATGCCCAGCATCTGCTCATTGTCCCTGAAATATTCACCCTAAATCTGGGCACACACGAATGCTCGTTAATTTGCGATGGAATAGTATCCTTGACAGATTTTGTCAACCACGGGAGGTTCATCTTCTTCCAAGTCCTTCTTTTTTGAACAGAAACAATAATTGCTGAGTGTTATGGGATATCTGCTTGAATGTCTGCTCCTGTATGTCCACTGACATTCCTCTGGGTTTATTTCCTCATCCCTGTTTAGACCAGATGTGACACAGAAATCCTCAATCTAAAGGTTTGGTTCTTTTCAATCATTCAGGAGGAACTTCTGCATGTGGATGAACACATGATCAGCGGAGGCTGACTCCATTCTCCCAGTTTCTCCAGCTCTGTTGTTTCTGTTTGATGATGCCACATTGCAGTGAGCTGCCTCTGACGTGACCTACTTTTTCTTCAAACCTGAAATCCCCTAACTCTGGTGGACAGGGCCTTCAGCTGTCACTGTCCCATCGCCCACAGTGTCGCCCTCACTCCGTCCCCTCCTTCCCAGAATCCACATTCATGGAATCATCCTCTGCCACTTCCACCACCTCCAGCAGGACAGCACTATCAAACACATCTTCCCCTCCCGTCCACTGTCAGCATTACATGGGGACCATTCCTTCTGTGACACCACCATCACCCTGAACACTTCCCCACTCCCCCCATGGCACCTTCTCATGCAATTGCAGAAGATGCAACACTTGCCCATTCACCTCTTCAATCCTCACTGTCCAAGGCCCCAATCAGTTGAAGCAGCATTCCACTTGTATACGTTCAATCCAGTCTCCTGTCATTGCTGCTCACAATGCAGTCCCCCTTACATTTGGGAGACCAAACAGAGACTGTTTTAAGGAACGCTTCCACTCTGTCTGTAGGAATAATCCTGACCTTCCAATTGCTTCCCATTCCAATAACCTACATTGTTCTCATGCTGACTTTTCGGTCCTGAACTGCTGTAATGTTCCAAAGAAGCACAACCCAAGCTTGAGTAACACCTCACTTTGCACTTTGGTATATTACAGCCTGTAGGAGTTAATATTCAATTCCATAATTACACAGCCTGACCCCATTATGGCTGTTCTCCATTTTTCATAAATTCTGCTTCCTGGTTTCCCTATCACCTTGTCTGTGACTTGTTTATTTTGCACTCAATATAAAGAACGCATTTCTCCCATTTACACTTTAATTTACACCCATTTTACATCTGTTTCTCGTTCACCACAATTAAAAGCTCATTCCTTTATGGCATTGCATCTCCACATGCTCTGTATCCCATCATCCCTCGATCACTTTTGTCAAGGGATTAAGGAGTTTTTTTAAGTTCTGAATAAGGGTCACGCTGGACTTCAAACACTGTCTCTGTCTCTCTGTCTCCACAGATGCTGCTATATCTGCTGATTTTTTCCAGGAATTTCTTGTTTGAACAGCTTGAAAGAGGTGTGTCCAAGCCGCTCAAATGCCCTGTCCATCTTGGAGCGCCATACACCGGGGAGTGAACAGTAATGCAAGATATAGAAATTCATTGGTTCTGAAATGACATAAGACTGGCATCATTGACGCTACAGAGTTCTTAATGAAGATCATGGAGAGAAACAGAGGGAAACACATTCAATGTAAACACCGAATGTGGCACCACTGGAAGGGAAACGATCCATATTAATGTTAGAATTAGAATCGCTTCAGTGTGGACACAGGCTCTTTGGCCCAACAACTCCAAAACGCTTCTCTGAAGACTATACCAACCAGACCTATTCCCATATCCTACACTTACCCCTGACTAATGGACCCAATCTACGCATCCCTGAACACTACAGACAATTTAACAAGGTCAATGCACCTAAACTGCACACTTTTGGACTGTGGTTGGAAACCGAAGCACCCGGAAGGAACCCACGCAGACACGGGGAGAATGTACAAACGCCCCAAAGGCAGTCGCCGAAGGATGGAATCGAACTTGAGTCTGTAGTGTTGTGAGGCAGCAGTGCTAACCACAGACCCACGGTGCTACCCGGCGAAATACGCTTAGGGGTTTTGAGAATCATGACAGTTAAGAGGTGTGACATCATGGACAAACGCTCAGAAGAATGAGAATACAAAAATGGAAGTGTTATCACATCCGAAACCAGAGTAGGTCATGGGGTGATGGGTGAATGGTTCTCGGTGTGAGCATGGGGATAGATGGCTGAATTGCAATGCAGAAGTTACAGCTCAAAACTGGGAATTCATGCGATACTGTCGATCACAGCTGGACAGAAGGAAAATTGTATTGAATCAAAATCTGTAACTTTATGCCCAGAATAAGTCCTCAGTCTATAATTCCCCTTAAGCTGATCGATGTTTCAGAGATGAGTTGGGGAATGTACTAGGGTCACAAGCATGTATACCGAAAACTGATGACAATCCATTTAAAGCTACCGCACTTGACCACTGTACTTACATTCCAAACAGCAGGACTAATATCTGGTAGAGAGGGAGAAATGAATGCAAACCAAACAGATCAGATAGAAGCTCTACAGTTCTGCCGCATCCTGTGTGAAATGCAGTTGAACTATGAAACAACTGATGATAAAAGAGGATTCCACAAATATTATTTAAAAACAACATTGTTCAATGGGATTAGGGTGTCACTGGTTAGCTCATCATTTATTGCCCAGAGGATAGTTAAGAGTCAACCACATTGCTGTGGGTCTGGAGTTACATGTGTCCAGAGCAGATATAGATGGCAGTTTCCATTCCTTAAGGACATCAGGGAACCAGATGGGTTTGTCCTACAATCAGCAATTGATTCATGATCTCATCATTAGACTCTTAATCCCAAACATGCACTGGATTTGAATTCCACCATCTACTTTAACAGGATTCGAACTCAGATCACCTGAACATTACTGGGGTTGCTAGACTAAAATCTCAGCAGCTATTGCTAAATCTATTGCTCTACCATTCCTCGAAATAATGGAACCTTCCTGTACATCAGTGTAAACGACAAGGATGCCATGTCTGCACCATACTCAGGCAGACTTGTTGATTGAATGACGCCCACAGAATCACAGATGCCAGTCTTCAACCAATTCGATTCGCTGCACGTGACATGAAGAAACAGCTGAACACATTAGACACGACAAAGGCAATGGTCCCTGAAACCATTCTTACAAAAGGACTGAAGACTTGTGCTGCACAACAAGCCATGTCCCTGGGGACGCTGTGTCATTCCAGCTCCAAGTCTGACATCTCCCTGGCAATGTAAAAAATTACTCAACTATGTCCCATCCCCTAAGAGAGGAATAATTACAAGTTGACCAATTACCACCTCCTCAGTCCCATCACGACAATCAAATTGGTGAGAATTCTTTCTGCCAGAGATGTCAAGCAGCAAAGAAATAATCGGCTCAGTGTGGTGTCCCATAGGTCCCCATGTGGAGATTGTGCAGTTGTGGAAATGTCACTGGATTACCATTCCAGACCAGGCTAATTCATTGACTGCTGGTGAAAGTTGACAACAATCAATAAAATGACGAGATGTAAAATCTGGTGCCAGTAATACTGACATTGAAGCCCATATCAGTTGTCAACATAAATTTTCTGTCCCATTATACTTTCAAGAAGTGAATCTCCCGTGCTTTCCTTGTCTTGCCTAAATGTGACTTCCATATAGATACACAGTCATGTGGTAAACTCATCAGTGGTCTCCGAAACTGCAAGGCCGTTGTATCAAACTGTTCAGAGGTCTTACAGGATGACCCCAGACAGAACACTGTGCACCAGCCTCTGTATCGGAAAAGGGAACGGGAAACACAGTCCGTCGACCCTTCAGAGACCTCCTTCCTAACATCTGAGAGTTTGTAACAACATTTACAGAGCTTTACCACAATCTGCGCAGAAACAATAGACAATAGACAGTAGGTGCAGGAGTAGGCCATTCTGCCCTTCGAGCCTGCACTACCATTCAATACGATCATGGCTCATCATCCTTAATCAGTATCCTGTTCCTGCCTTATCTCCATAACCCTTGATTCTACTATCTTTGAGAGCTCTATCCAACTCTTTCTTAAATGAATCCAGAGACTGGGCCTCCACTGCCCTCTGGGGCAGAGCATTCCACACAGTCACCACTCTCTGGGTGAAGAAGTTTCTCCTCATCTCTGTCCTAAATAGTCTATCCCGTAATTTTAAGCTGTGTCCTCTGGTTCGGCACTCACCCATCAGCTGAATCAGAGTGTCCAATCCTTTAATAATCTTATATGTCTCAATCAGATCGCATCTCAGTCTTCTAAACCCAAGGGTATACAAGCCCAGTCGCTTCAGTCTTTCAGCGTCAGGTAGCCCCGCCATTCCAGGAATTGACCTCGTGAACCTACGCTGCACTCCCTCAATAGCCAGAATGTCTTTCCTCAAATATGGAAACCAGAACTGCACACAGTACTCCAGGTATGGTCTCACCAGGGCACTGTACAGCTGCAGAAGGACTTCTTTGCTTCTGTACTCAATCCCTCTTGTTATGAAGGCTAGCATACTATTAGCCTTCTTCACTACCTGCTGTACCTGCATGCTTACCTTCATTGACTGGTGTACAAGAACACCCAGATCTATTTGTACGGCCCCTTTACCTAAATTGATTCCATTTAGGTCGTAATCTCCCTTCCTGTTCTTCCCACCAAAGTGCATAACCATACATTTATCCACATTAAACTGCATCTGCCATGCATCTGACCACTCACCTAACCTGTCCAGGTCACCCTGTAATCTTCTAACATCCTCCTCACATTTCACCCTGCCACCCAGCTTAGTATCATCAGCAAATTTGCTAATGTTATTATTAATACCATCTTCTGTATCATTAACATATATTGTAAAAAGCTGCAGTCCCAGCACGTATCCCTGCGGTACCCTACTGGTCACTGCCTGCCATTGCGAAATGGAGCCGTTTGTTTCCTATCAGCCAACCAACTTTCAGTCCAAGTTAGTACTTTGCCCCCAATACCATGCGCCCTAATTTTGCTCACTAACCTCCTATGTGGGACTTTATCAAAAGCTTTCAGAAAGTCCAGGTACACTACATCTACTGGATCTCCCTCGTCCAGCTTCAGAGTTACATCCTCAAAATTTTCCAAAAGATTAGTCAAGCATGATTTCCCCTTCATAAATCCATGCTGACTCTGACCTATCCTGTTACTACTATCCAGATGTGTCTTAATTTCATCCTTTATAATAGACTCGAGCATCTTTCTCACCACTGAGGTCAGACTAACTGGTCTATAATTTCCTGTTTTCTCTCTCCCATCTTTCTTAAACAGTGGTACATCGGGAAAAGGGTAGGTCATCCAACACATTGAGCCTTCCCCACTCTAGGTTTTGGCTAAATATCTCTTCAATTGACTTTTCCCAAACACTATATACACTATAGACTTTGAAGTGATTAACTATCTGGATAAAAAATGAAGTAGGAACTTCGGTCCGTCCATTTGGTGAAGAAGTCAGCAAAGGTATACACATAAGTCTCTTCACAGAGCAAGAGGTTTAAATCAATTCCTATTGAAATGTTAACCATTATTTGATTTTTCCAACCAATGTGCTCAATGTCACGTCTATCCACATTGTTCTTCACCTGCCACGTATTTGCCCATTCCCTCCAATTATCTCAATCACCTTTGAACTTCTTTCCATCCTGATCACCCACTCACAATCTTAATTTGGGGCCATCAGCAGATTTGGAAAGATTACACACAAAAAAGCCATTGAACAAATGTTTGATATGTTTTCTGAATAGCTGGGGTCCAAACATCAATTCCTGGATTATCATACTAGTAATTGCTTTCCACTCCAAAATACATAGAACTGTTTATGCTGATAAACATTTTTCTTGAAACTGTCCCATTCTCAACCCATGCCAGTATATTAGATCTAGCTGTTACACACTGTTATGGACCAGGACAGACATCCTCAAATCACTTAAAGGAAGTAACGCAGACCCAACCTTTTCTCATTGACTTAAGCAGGTGTAAGGTGGATATTCCAGAGGTGATGCAGCTGAATGAAACACAAACACAAGAGGATAGCAGATAGAATAACTGAACTATCTGAAAAAAAACAAATTATCTCTCAATTCCAGATTCAACCCAGTGAAACTCTTCTGCACCCCATCCAATGCCAGTACATTATTTCTCAAGTAAGGCAGCTTAAACTTCGTACAATACTCCAGGTGTGGCCTCACCAGCACCCTGTACAGCTGCAAATATAACTTACCTGATTTTAAATTGAATCCCTTCAGCAATGAAATACAACATACCATTTGCCTTCCTCAGTACTTGCTGTACCTGCAGACCAACCTTGTGTGATTCATGCACAAGGACACCCAGGTCCCTCTGCAGAGCAGCATGCTGCAATGTTTTACCATTCAAATAAGAATCCTTTTTACTGGTACTCCTAACAAAATGGATTAATTCACATTTACTGACATCGTTTTCCTTCTGCCAGACATTTGCCTACTCACTCAAAGGATCTGTGTTCCTCTTAAAAAGTTTCATAGATCTCTGCACACTTTGCTCTGCAACTCATCTTCGTATCATCTGCAAACTTCGACAAACTACAGTTGCTCCCAACTCCACATCATTGATATAAATTGTGAATAATTGCAGCCCCAACACTGATCCCTGAAGCACACCACTAGTCACTGATTGCCAGATATGAATAGCACTCATTTAGACCCACCCTTTGCTTCCTGTGAGTCAACCAATCTTCTAACCATACTAATACATTACCATAACGCCTTCCATTGTCATCTTCTACAGCAGTGTACTGTGTGGCACCTTGTCGAAGACCTTTTGGAAACATAGATACACCACATCCAATGGGGCCGCATTGTCGACCTTGCTCATAATATCTTCATAAATTTCCAAAAGGCTTGTTAAGTATGACCTGCCCTTCGGGAAACAATGCTGTGCCTGTGCAATGGGCCGATTTCTATCAAAATGCCTTGCTATTTCTCCCTTGATAATAAACTCAAGTATCTTCCCCATTACACAGATTGAGCTACTGGTTTCTAATTCCCCATCTTTAATCTACCAGCCTTTTTAAACAGTGGCGTCTCATTTGCTGTTTTCCAATCTGCTGGGACTGCCTCAGAGTTCATCAAATTTGAGAAACTTACCACTATTGCACTTGATATTTCTCCCGCTATCTTTTTTAGTACCCTGGGATGCATTTCATTCGGGAACTTGTCTGCCTCTAGATCCATTCACTGACCCAACACTACCTCCTCCAAAATAATGATTATGGACATGTCTTCACCTATCCTCATCTCTTTGTCAATTACTGGCATGTTATTAGCGTCTTCCACTAGGAAGATCGATACAAAATGCCTGCTCAATGCCTCAGTCATTTCATCATATCCTACAACTAAATATTCCTTCTCATCCTCTAAAAGGCCAACATTTACGTTAGCCACTCATTTTCATTTTATAAATTTAGGGAATCATTTGCAATCTCTTTTCATATTCTGTGCTAGTTTTTTTTTTCTTGTGTTCGATCCTACTTTTCTTTATAGCTCTTTTCGTGGCTTTCCGTTGACCATTAATGATTTTCCAATCTTCTAGGTTCCTGCTGTTCTTGGCCACTTTGCATGCCTTCCCTTTAAAGGTGGTAGCCTCGCTTATTGCTGAGACACCCGATGCAGATTACCCCTTTTCTTAGAGTCTTTCCTTTTCACTGAATATACTTTTACTAAGGACTTTGAAAAATTCCTTTGAAATCCTCCACTGCTCGTCAACTCTCACCATAAAGTATTTGTTAGTAGTCAACTTTAGCCAAGTCCTCCCTCATTCTGTTGTAGTGTCCCTCATTTAAGCACAGGACCCTGGTATTGAATTTTATCTTCACGCTCTCCATTTGTATTTTAAATTCAACCATACTGTGATCATTCCTTCCAAGTAGATTTCTAACTTTGAGGTCATTAATTATTCCTGTCTCATTTGCACAGGACCAGATCTAGCATAGCTTGCTCCTTATTGTACGTGCTTTTATGTTAGAGCAGTCAAACCCAAACATTTCGGATTCACTGCTTTTAAGATACCTTTGAAAAACAAAACAAGGACAGCATGACAGCAGGCCATGGGCATTTATCAGATTTCAGTCCAAATATTTTCTCCAAAACTGTTTATATACTGATTTGATTGTATTTCCTGTTTTTCTTTCATTAGACTAAGAATTGCTTGGAAGTTTTATTTTTTTTCTTTCATGAGGGCAGAACTGTAGTAGTCGCTTCATAGTCTGACATTTTCCTGATCTCCATTCGCTGGTTTTGGATTGTAAGGAAGCTACAATTATATTTGCCAACATTTCACCATGGTATATTGTACTTTGAGAAGCTTTTACGTTTCACGCTTGTTTAATGTACTTTTCTGAAACCTATTATGTCCTGTCTTAAGCTGGTCAATGATTGACCTTCCACAGCCATACAATCACAGAAGCATAGCCTGTGTAGCATCAAAATTACAGCACGATATATATTACTCCAACTTTACTACATCAGTCCCATAGCCATGAATAGTTTGACACTTCAAGTGCTCGTCCAAACACTTTTTAATGGTTGTGAGGTGACCCGTGATAGCTCCACCCCCCGCCCCCCACCTCAGGAGGTGCATTTCGGACCCCCTCACACTCTGGGTGAAAAACAATCCCTGAATCCTCTCTAAACCTCAAATCCTTCTTTTTAAACGGGTGCTCCCCTCTTCTTGGCCCTCTGACTAAAAGGAACAGCTGCTGTCTATCCACCCTGTACATGCCCCTCGTAATTTTATCCTTCTGAATCACGTTCCCCTCAGCTTTCTCTGCTCCAAAGTAAACAAATGGAGCTTATGAAATCTTTCTCCATAGCTGATATGCTCCATACTTGAGAACATCCTGGTGAATCTTTGCACCCACTCCAGAACAAGCACATCCTTCCTGTAATGTAGCTCCCACAACCCCAAATAGTATTCCATCTTGGCCAAACGAAAGTACTACATAGCTCTTGTAATCTATGCCTCGACAATAATTTCTTACGTAACCTTTCTGTCTCCCCCATTACATTCACGGATGTGCGGAGAAGCACCCTCTGAGCTTTCTGGTGTGCTGCCATTCATTGTGTACTCTTCTGTGTGGTTCCTTCCTCCAAAGTACATCACCTCATATTTATCAGGGTTACATCTGCCATTGATCCACCCATCTGACCTTTCCATCTGTATCTTCCTGTAACATAAGACCTTCCTCCTCACTGCCAAACACCAGCCAATATTTGTGTCAAACACAGACTTACTTATCACACTGTCACTCCCCCTCCACAGTCACACCTGCATCATTTATAAATACCACAAACAATAAGGGACACAGCGCTGATCATTGTGGTACTTCAGGGGACACCGTTCTCCAGTCACACAAATAGCCTTCTACCACCAACTATTTTTGGAAAAAATTTCTCTAACACTGATCTGAAACACACTGGTCTATAATTCCCTGCTCTATCACTACAACCCTTCCTATAAAGGGTGTTCTCCAGTCCATGGGCACCTCACCTGTGACCAGATTCTATTTAAACATTAGTATCAGCGCCTTTCATCCCTTGTCTCCAACAGCAGCCTGAGATGTAACTGATCTGGACCTGGGGATTAGTTCAATTTTATACCAGCCAATACATCAATCCCTGCTCACATCTTACATCAATCTGTTTAAGAGCTTCCCTGTCCAACTTCTTGAATTCTGTAACTACATTCTCCTTTTTCCAAGTAAACAGACGTGAAGTTCTCATATAACAATCAATCAGCGTTCTCCAGTTTCACACACAGATTCCCGCCTTGATCCCAGACCAAGTCTCCTCAGTAGACCATCGTGCCATCTGAGAGATTAATCAGGAGAATGCCCATTCAGTATATGTGACCAGAATATTTTACTTAGATCAAGACATCAAAATTGTATAGGTACAGTCTCCCCAACTCTCTGTGTTACTAGTGCATAATGTCTTTATTTCTAGCAGGAGCAAATCACTGCAGAAGCAGAATCTGTACTGAAACCAACACATGCTAGAGATCACAGTTAGTCAGACAGTATCTGTAAAGGGAGAGCAAACTGACACTTTGAGTCTACTTGATTCTTTATCGTCTGTATTCGGATTCCCTTTGAATGAAGGCGTTTAAAGGGACACAGCACTGAAACCTGTGGCACACCAGCGTACACCA
Organism: Chiloscyllium punctatum; assembly: GCF_047496795.1. Taxonomy (NCBI): domain Eukaryota; kingdom Metazoa; phylum Chordata; class Chondrichthyes; order Orectolobiformes; family Hemiscylliidae; genus Chiloscyllium; species Chiloscyllium punctatum. The sequence goes on along the minus strand of NC_092766.1, from coordinate 46,599,993 downwards.
GGCTGCAGTCACACAAACAACCTTCTACAGCCACCTATGTTCTCCAATCTTTTCTCTAATGCCTACCTTCCCCTGTTTGCATATGTTCCTCCCAATACACTTTGCTTTAATGTTTTCTGATACCTTACTGTGTGTGCTGATTAAACCTCCTCCTGAATATCTGACTGTACCACATTCACTGATTCACCATTGTTTACATCTACAAGAAATATCTTCAAGAAAACAATTGTAAATTATAACCTCCCTTTCATCAATACAGAACAACTCTCTTGAAATTCGCTATTACTTACTCAGTGTCCAATAGGTTGCAACAGATTTCCTACTGTGGATGACAACTAACTGGCTTGTATTCCTCCACTCTCCCACGTCTTCCCTTCGTAAATATTCGAATGCATTTATAACCTTCCGAAGTGAATACAGAGAACTACAGTGGTCCATTTGCAATCAACATGTGTATTGCTGTTTTCTCTGAAATTTCACTTTGAATTATATCCGGTCTGTCAGACTGATCAATCCTCATCCTAGTTCTGTTTCCAAATACGATGTCGTAACTGTATATGAATGGTTTTAGTCTTTAGTTACAAAGGTCCCATGGTGACTTGGTATTTCTGGGAGATTTTCTGGATCTTCCTCTTTGAAGACAGACGCAATGTCACTGTTTCATCTCCTTGTCATTATTCTGTTCTCTACAATAAATTCTCGTATCCACACATTCCTTGTGCCACATTTGATCTTGATTTCATTTTCCTTTCAAGTATCAACAGACGCTTTTCGCCAGTATTTACAATTAACAAAGAAAATCACAGCGCAGGAACAGGCCCTGCAAATCTCGAAGCCTGTGTCTATCCAGATCCTCTATCAATATCTGTCGCTTATTTTCTAAGGTTATATATCTCACTGCTCCCTGCCCATTCACGTATCTGTCTGGATACATATTAAATGACTCTTTCGTCCCCGCCTCTACCACCACCGCTGGCAATGCATCCCAGCACCAATAACCCTCTGTGCAAAGAACTTTTCAAGCATGTCCCCAATAAACGTTTCCCCTATCATCATGAATTCTTGACCCCTAGTAACTGACTCCCCCACTCTGGGAATAAGCTTCTTGCTATCCACCCTGTTTACATCTCTCATGATTTTGTAAACCTCAATCAAGTTCTCCCTCAATCTCCGTCTTTCTAATGAAAATAATCCTAATCTATCAAACCTCTCTTTATATATCGTTCTCTCCATACTAGGCAACATTCTGGTGAAAATCATCTGCCCTCTTTCCAAAGCATCCAGATCTTTTCAGTAATGTGGCAACCAGAACTGTCCGCAGTATTCCGAATGTGGCCGAATCAAAGTCCTATACAACTATAATATGGCCTGCCTACTCTTGTACGCAATAGATTCCAACAGGTTCCCTGCTGTGGGTGACGAGTTAACTGGTCTGTGGTTCTCCACTTCTTAAATTGTTAGAATGCAGGAAGGAAAGTATGTTGTATGCCTTCCTGATCATTCTATCTTCCTGCCACTTTCAGCAAACAATGGATCTGAACACCCAGATCTCTCTGCACATCAATTTTCCCCAGGGCTTTTTCCAGTTACTGTATAATTCGTTCTCGATTTGGATCTTCCAAAATGCATCACCTCACATCTGCCCTTTCTCCACCAAAATCTCCAATCTATCTACATTCAGCTGTGTTCTCTGACAGTCCCCTCAACTTTCTGCTACTCTACCAATCTTAGTGTCACCTGCAAACTTGCTAATCAGACCTCCTATACCTTCCTTCAGATCATGTAAGTACATCACAACAAACAGTGGTCCCAGCACGGAACCCTGTGAAACACCACACAGAACAGTTGTCCATTTTGAGAAACTCCCTTCCATTACTGCTCTATGTCTCCTGTTGCCCAGCTAGTTCTCTAAACCATCTAGATCATGTTAGAAACAAAATCAATAAAGTTTAGACGAGACCACCAAAACTGGAAACAAGACAATTTATTCTAAAATCTTGCAAGAAAGGACCCCAATTGCAAAGAGCAATTGAAGTGAAGAAAATTCGAATTACTACAACAGTTATACCTTTGAGTTGCGTGAGGTCATCTCTCCAGACTCCTATATTACCCTATCTTTCTTATTAATTTCTGCCCCAGCCCTAGCTATGCTCCACGCTTATTGCCCCCTTCTCTCCAAGTTGGCAACCTTCCCCTCTGCAAGTGCTGACACAAGGCTAAACTTGAGTCTTGATGTTCCTTTTTCACTTGTCCATTGTCCAGAGGTACATCAAGATCTGATTTAACATTTTGTATCAATTCTGCTGGTACATTCCATCCTCGGATATTTCATTAACTTGTATCATTTTGTATAGCCCAAGCATTCCAGTTATCTCAGCTTTTTGCTGAAAACATAATTTTTAAAAAGAATTTATTTAATTTTTAAAAAGAACTTATTTACTATAACAATTCCACATCAACGCTAGTATTTAATTAACCACAATTATACACTGAAAAGTAGAGATACTCTTCCCTAAATACCTACATTACCTCTTTTCTGTATGCTTTTTCTATATCAGCAAAAACAATACATTTCCCCCTTTCTAACAACTCCCCCATTTCTTTTCTTTTACCATTTGTTGTTTTTGCAATTTTTATTTTCTGCTCTCTTTTAACCCTAGGGTGTACAGGTTCACAATCTTGTCATTTCTGCCCTTCTAAGTCTGTTTTTTTCTCAAACTCTAGGAGTAATCCACCACACTGTCTTACTTGCGCTTGAGCTATAGTCATTACCGTCATTGATTGTTGTCCTCCCAAAGACATTACCAGCTTAGTCATTATCCATTTTAACACGTTAAATCCTATCAGTAAACCTACAATTATTATTAATACATGAATGCCTAAATTAGCTAACCATTTTCCCCAACCGGTCAGTGTCCAGTCACTCCATTCCCATCTTTCACCTTTTTGAATTCATCCACAATTTATCTTTTCTTGCTTATCTTTTTCTTTACTATTTCTGCCTTATCTTCCACTATGGAAGAGATGTCTGGGATGAAGGTGCAGTATTCCTTACCAATCAGCGCACAGGTTCCCCCCTTTTCGGCCAAGAGATAGTCTAAAGCCATTCGATTCTATAAAGCTGTTATACATGTTGTGATCATTTCGTTGGTTAAGGCCGATATCTGGGATTGAGTTTCACCCATTCGGCCGGTGGTATCATTAATTTAATTTTCAAGGGCAGCCGCCAGTTTCTGTATTTCCAGCCCTGCCATTGTAGTGCCAAAGCTTGGGAGTAGTGTCCACAGCTGACGTTCTCCTTCAGGGACCTCTTGGGTCTTACGTCTTATCCCACCACAACCACCCCCCCACCCCCACCTTCCTCGGGTTGGGCTCATGTTTTTCTATTCAGAGGTGAGGGACTATATAAGCAAGGTATCATCAACCACTCCAGCCTTTCTTGTTTTGAGGCAACGCTTATTCACTGCTCGTTTTAGTGGGAAATTCTGAGGCTATTGATAACACCTCGAGTTTTCGGGGCTGGTCTTGGGAACCATCCTGCAAACTTATACGTACTCCTTTCATATTCCCACTTTGGACTATTTGAGCCCGAGTCAAATTGTTGTACATCGTATACTTCCTCTTTAGTGAGCGGTATTACCGAAGTGGGGATTCCAGATTCGTCATGGTGTGGAATTTCTGCACAGACTCGACAGTTGGCAAGTCTGTCATGTTTGGCATAATTTTGGCATAGTGTAGTAAAGTGATTTTTCCCGTTTCCTTGAACAGTTAGTACTACTAACGTTATAATACTATATCAGTACCCACCCATCTTTGAACTCTGCCGATCACCCTATCTTAATCTTTTAGGGGCCAAGGAGAGGTGAGTCCACGCAACCGTTACAATCAATACAATATATATCATCAAACATTAAAAGAGTCTTTTATCTTAGTTCATTCCCTCTTTCTCAGTTTAACTTTCAGAGGGTTGTCTGTAGGATGAGCGAGCCACTCCGCCAATGGGGCGTTCACAGGACGCTTGACGCGAGGGTGATGACTCCACCCTTTCTCAGCAGTTATGATAGCTGTCCCAGTAATCAGGAGAATTAGGAATGGTCCCTCCCAGCTCGGATGGAGTTTAGTATCTTTCCAGGTCTTGATCAGTACCCAATGACCCGGTTGTCGAACTGAAGTGGAGGTATCTGAGTCAACAGACCCTTCTTCCGAAAGACAGACTACGAAGAGCCGAGCGCCACAATATAGTTCTTTAAAAAACTTATTATTGAACTCTGTAGTTGGAAACTCCCCGCTTCCACCCAAGAAAGGTACTTGGTGCAGTGAGGGTTACACATGGAGAATGGCGCTAAGTCCCACAGAGATTGGGAAAATCCCAGTCTCCATCCCTGGCCTGTGCTGCTGTGTCCCTCTGGAGTGGAGAGTTCTGTTGGCTCAGGATCTGGAGTAGCTGCAAGAGCGAGAGACATTGACAGAGGCAGCAATTAGACCCACACAGTGAGGGATACCACATGGAGAGAGATTAAGTGATATCACCAGAGTGCTATGCGCACAACGAGGGAAGGACACACACACGTAGACAGTGAGGGAGGGAAACGCATACAGACAGTGAGGGAGTGACATGCACAGGCACAGCGAGGGAGGGACATACACGCACAGTGAGGGAGGGACACACACACACTCAGTGAGAGGGGTACACGCATGTACACAATGAGGGAGGGAAACGCATACAGACAGCGAGGGAGCGACACACACACAGAGCGAGGGAGTAACACACACATGCACAGTTCAGGAGGGACACACATGCACACAGCAAGGGACGGACACACACAAGTACAGTGAGGGAGGGACACGCGCACACAGCGAGGGAGGAACACACACACAGACACATAGCGAGGGAGGGACACACACACACAGCAAGAGGGACACACACACACACAGACACACACACACACACACACACACACACACACACACACACACACACACACACAGTGAGGGAGGGACACACACACACACACAGTGAGCGAGGGACACACAGACACAGTGAGGGAGGGACACACACACACAGACACAGCGAGGGAGGGACACACACACAGCGAGGGAGGGACACACACACACAGCGAGGGAGGGGTACACACAGAGCGAGGGAGGCATGCACACACAGCGAGGGAGGGACATACACACACACAGTGAGGGAGGGACACACACACACACGCACACACACAGTGAGGGAGGGACATACATACACACTGAGGGAGGGACACGCACACACACAGTGAGGGGGATATACACAAAGAGCAAAGGAGGGAGACACACAAACACAGAGCAAGGGAGGGACATGCGCACACACACGGCGAGGGAGGGACACACACAGCAAGCGAGGGACATGCACACACACGGCGAGGGAATGACACGCACACACATGGCGAGGAGTGGGCATGAGCATGAAAATGAAAGGAGGCATGCACACACAGAGAGAGGGGACATGCACAGACACAGCAAGGGGGCCACACACA